>NW_027480764.1:210000-222500 GCF_051401765.1 Calliopsis andreniformis | reverse complement strand
AAGCGAGAATACGCTCTAGACGTCATGGAGGGAAGAAGGTTGTGTGTACGCGGCAGATGACTGGAGACATCGTCGTCATCGTCGTTGCTTTGTCGTTCCGGACTTGCGTGAGTGCTAATTTTCACACGGCGTCGTGAGTCGCTTAATTTGTCGACCGCCCGTGTGTGTATGTGCACCGCTCCGGACGCAAGCGCGCGGACGTACGATCATCGACCAGCCTCCGTGTCTCGCCAAATACCCTCGTGATTGTTAACAGACAGCGTTCGCTTTTCGTGCGAGTTTTCATCCGCGCTCCCGACGTAGTCTGAAATGATGCGTGTAAGAAAGAGGCGTGCGTAACCCGCAACGACACACAAGAGAGTTTGTCGTGAGACTACAGAGAAGGACAATGAAAGGGTGTGCGAGTGAGCATGAACACGAGATCGCGTATACCCCACCCGTGTAGTGTGGTGAAGAAATGTATGACGAGAAACAGAGCCCCAGGGATTCTAGAGGGATCGTCTTGTTGCAGGAACAACGCGAAAAGGAGGCACTCATTCGTCGAAACGATGAAGTTCCGGGATGCATCTTCCCCGGCCACGTTTCGGTCGAGTCGTTTGTGGCTCCGTGAATGTGTTGTGTTGTACTACAACTTGTTTCTGTATCCTGAATCCTCTTTGGCGAGGCTTACACAGCCGCCATATATATGACTCATCACATAGGGATGACTTCTCTCCTAGAAGGAGGAGGTGGAAAGGTAGCAGCGTCCGGTCGCCCCATGTCTTCGCGTTAGTCGATCGCCGAGAGAGACCGCGCGTCAAGTCCGGTCGTCCAGTCCACGAAAGCTATACAAAAAGCAAGCGGACGGGCGTTAAACCATACCGGCAGTCGCCTGGCGAGAGTCTCTCTCCTTTAGATCGAATTAAACGAGACGCGAAGATGCTTTGGTGTGGCGCATTAAGGACGATGTGACTTACTTTCCGCTGATCACTTCTGGCGAATTACGAGGAGCTTCCTTACCTTTGGAAACGCTGCTGTTGCGTTACGACAACATATTCCGAAGGCACACGGCGAAGTTGGGACGACGCATCGAACATGATCTCAAGTCTCTCTCTCATTTCCCATTTCTCGTAACATTCGTTCACACACTCTGCCTGGTCCGCTTCTCTCGGTTGTGTGCCCCCGTTGTACGAGGATTACGCCACAGCTTCTTTCGTCATTTTTACACATATATAAAATATATCACTCTACGTGTGTGATATATTTAACACGTATACGACGACCTCAGAGTAGGCGAGATTACCCGCTGAATTTAAGCATATTACTAAGCGGAGGAAAAGAAACTAACAAGGATTTCCTTAGTAGCGGCGAGCGAACAGGAAAGAGCCCAGCACTGAATCCCGCGGTACTGCCGCAGGGAAATGTAGTGTTCGGGAGGATCCGTTTATCCCGTGACGTTGCATCGCGTCCAAGTCCATCTTGAATGGGGCCATTTACCCATAGAGGGTGCCAGGCCCGTAGCGACCGGTGCGCGTCTCGGGAGGGTCTCTCCTTAGAGTCGGGTTGCTTGAGAATGCAGCCCTAAGTGGGTGGTAAACTCCATCTAAGGCTAAATACAACCACGAGACCGATAGCGAACAAGTACCGTGAGGGAAAGTTGAAAAGAACTTTGAAGAGAGAGTTCAAGAGTACGTGAAACCGTTCAGGGGTAAACCTGAGAAACCCAAAAGTTCGAAAGGGGAGATTCATCGTCGACAAATGCTGGCTCCCGTTGGTGCGCGAAACCCCGAAAGGGGTGTCCGTCGCTTTTCCGCAAGGAGGGCGCACGGATGTTACGGCCAACGGCGAACGTTCCGGCTACGTAGACGTGCACTTCTCCCCTAGTAGGACGTCGCGACCCGTTGCGTGTCGGTCTACGGCCCGGGCGGTTAGACCGTTGCGTCGCCTTGTGCGTGCGCGACGGACCCTCGGTGACCCGACCGGCTGCGCGACGGTGTTCCCCCAGATGGTATCGGGCCGCAACCAGTCTTCTCATTCGAACGGTGCGTCAGGCCCGCCGCAAGCTCGGTCAGCTTTGTTTGCCCTGTGGTACGGACGTCTTTCCCGTTCACGGGCCTGGCCAGCTGTTAGCCGGCGGAGCCCTCGGACTGGCCAAGCTTTGAATTACCTGTCGGCGGCGCTATTGCTTTGGGTACTCTCAGGACCCGTCTTGAAACACGGACCAAGGAGCCTAACATGTGCGCGAGTCATTGGGATGAGTAAACCTAAAGGCGAAATGAAAGTGAAGGTCGTCCTTTGCGTCGGCCGAGGGAGGATGGGCGCTGCATAGTGCTCCGCACTCCCGGGGCGTCTCGTTCTCATTGCGAGAAGAGGCGCACCTAGAGCGTACACGTTGGTACCCGAAAGATGGTGAACTATGCCTGGTCAGGACGAAGTCAGGGGAAACCCTGATGGAGGTCCGTAGCGATTCTGACGTGCAAATCGATCGCTGGAACTAGGTATAGGGGCGAAAGACTAATCGAACCATCTAGTAGCTGGTTCCCTCCGAAGTTTCCCTCAGGATAGCTGGCACTCACTCCTCCGTTCCTTCGGGGACGCGTCGAGTCTCATCTGGTAAAGCGAATGATTAGAGGCCTTGGGGCCGAAACGACCTCAACCTATTCTCAAACTTTAAATGGGTGAGATCTCTGGCTTGCTTGGTTCATTGAAGCCACGAGATTTCGGATTAGAGTGCCAAGTGGGCCAATTTTGGTAAGCAGAACTGGCGCTGTGGGATGAACCAAACGCAGAGTTAAGGCGCCTAAGTCGACGTTTATGGGATACCATGAAAGG
Organism: Calliopsis andreniformis; assembly: GCF_051401765.1. Lineage (NCBI taxonomy): Eukaryota > Metazoa > Arthropoda > Insecta > Hymenoptera > Andrenidae > Calliopsis > Calliopsis andreniformis. The sequence continues at coordinate 219,689 of NW_027480764.1, read as the reverse complement.
CGTTGGTTGCTTAAGACAGCAGGACGGTGGCCATGGAAGTCGGAATCCGCTAAGGAGTGTGTAACAACTCACCTGCCGAAGCAACTAGCCCTGAAAATGGATGGCGCTGAAGCGTCGCGCCTATACTCTGCCGTCAGCGGCAAGTGGGGAGGGACGGTGCCATTACTGGTGACCGTCCTCCATGAAGCCCTGACGAGTAGGAGGGTCGCGGCGGTGTGCGCAGAAGGGTCTGGGCGTGAGCCTGCCTGGAGCCGCCGTCGGTGCAGATCTTGGTGGTAGTAGCAAATACTCTAGCGAGACCCTGGAGGACTGACGTGGAGAAGGGTTTCGTGTGAACAGCCGTTGCACACGAGTCAGTCGATCCTAAGCCCTAAGAGAAATCCTATGCAAATGTGGTGTCCTAAAATCAATGTCTGCAAACATATTATTATACAAAGAGATAAATTGAAAGATAAGAAAAAAGAGACACACACACGTTGGGCGAAAGGGAATCCGGTTGCTATTCCGGAACCCGGCAGCGGAACCGTTTAACATCCGGGCCCTCATTGAGTGTTCGTCGGGGTAACCCAAAATGACCTGGAGAAGCCGTCGGGAGATCTGGGAAGAGTTTTCTTTTCTGTATAAGCGTTCGAGTTCCCTGGAAACTTCTAGCAAGGAGATAGGGTTCGGAACGCGAAGAGCACCGCAGTTGCTGCGGTGTCTGGATATTCCCCTCGGACCTTGAAAATCCAGGAGAGGGCCACGGGAGGTCTCGCGCCGGTTCGTACCCATATCCGCAGCAGGTCTCCAAGGTCAAGAGCCTCTAGTCGATAGATTAATGTAGGTAAGGGAAGTCGGCAAATTGGATCCGTAACTTCGGAATAAGGATTGGCTCTGAGGAGCGGGGCGTGTCGGGCTTGGTCGGGAAGCGGGTCTGGCTGACGTGCCGGGCCTGGGCGAGGTGAAGGGTCTTAGACTTCGGTCGACGTCCTGGGATCCGAACTCGGTCCCGTGCCTTGGCCTCCCGCGGATCTTCCTTGCTGCGAGGCTTCCGCGTCGGTTCAGCCGTCGCGTGTCGTTTCTTCGGCCGCCATTCAACGCTCGGCTCAGAACTGGCACGGACCAGGGGAATCCGACTGTCTAATTAAAACAAAGCATTGCGATGGCCCCCGCGGGTGTTGACGCAATGTGATTTCTGCCCAGTGCTCTGAATGTCAACGTGAAGAAATTCAAAAAAAGCGCGGGTAAACGGCGGGAGTAACTATGACTCTCTTGTCCGTCGCACGAAGCGCTGGTGCGATGGGCAGGAGAGTCATGGTTACGGGGGGTGGTGAAGCGCAACACAGGTCCTTGTGGCCCTTAAGCCTCTCCCACCCTAACAGGGACGACCTCCTCGTGGTCCCGCTGGGCCCTCACGCTTGCGTGAGGTGGCAGACTGTCCCTTAAAATTACCGAAGATACCACGGCTTCGGGCTGCTAAGCAGTGCTACTGGTACCATTCCAGACGTGGTAATTTTGCTCCTGGGGTTAGCACCCCCTTGAGCATAGCTCAGATTGCTTTCGACACAGATATCAGAGCCTCGGACGAAGAAGGGTATGGCCCCGCCCTTCGGGAAACTAGACAGGGGGCCTCTATAAGACGACTAGGCACATCTCTGGCCCTGATTTCGATACCTTTCCGCCACCGATTATGTGAGATATGCCCTAATACTGGAAATGGCAACTATATGGCCCTATCTGTTAGAGATGAGGTGAGACATATAGAAAATGTTCATTCAGAGTTGGCCATCAAATATATCTGCGAGTTCTGTAGTAAGCAATTTGCTTCATTTAGATCGGTGTCGGCGCATGTCCCTAAGTGTCCATTGTCTAGACGTGTACACGAAGTTAGTCAGAATGTCCAGGAGGTATCACATGGAGAGTCGTGTAGTGAGTGCGGTAAAATGTTCCTCACGAGGAGAGGGCTATCACAACACCAGAGGTTGGCGCACCCAGATACGCGAAATCGCATTCGTATGGAGCAGGCTCTTCCTCCCAATAGACCTCCTAGAAGCGGAACAGCATTTACTGCTGATGAAGTTGAACAGATGCTGGACCTTGAAATTAGCCTCATTGGTGAAAAATTTATAGCAAAAAAAATGAAAGAATTTTTCCCGGATAAAACAATTAAGCAGTTAAGAGATAAACGTAACGAGCCAGCTTACAGGAGGCGCAAGGATGAAAAATTGGCTCCTGTGTTGACCCATAGTTTCCCAGAAAATGTTACTGATGTAATTCCTTGCTCCAATCTGTGCCAATCGGACTCTTCGTCCGAAGAGGATGAATTTGTAGACGCTCCGCTGGCGGAGGAAGCTTCGGCTGATGCACAGATTGAGTGGCGTAAGTATACCATTGACTGCCTACTACAAATGCAGTCAAATGGTGATCAAGGTAATAGAATTCCTCGCGAAAATGTAGTAATAGGCGATCGTCTCTGGGCCTTCCTATCTGGCAAACGAGAGGGAGAGACTGTGTCTCAGCATGAGGTCAATGAGTGCTATAGCTGGATCGAGAATGTGTTTTACCCAAAATCGCAGGGTAATGGGGTTGGTGGTCCCCAAAGGAAGCACAAGAATGCCAAGAAAAAGAAGCACCTCTCTGATCGAGCCAGACGAAAAGCCAGCATGTACGCTAAAGTACAAAATTTGTTTAAGCATTGTCCTGCTCTCCTTGCCAGAAAGGTATATAATAACTTGCCTCTTGATGATGAGCTCGTTAAGGTCCCTGATGCAGTATCTGTTCACCAGTTATATACTGAGCTGTGGGGCACAGCGGGATCTTATTCTTTACCGAATGCTGTTCCTCAGGCTGAAATAATACACCCCAAACGCATGCTAGCTGGAATATCGGCGAAAGAGATTAGTAACAGGCTCAAAAGGGTTAGACCCAAGGTGGCACCGGGTCCAGATGGACTTAAAAAGAAGGATATCGTTGTTCCTGGACATCTCAATATACTGACTCCTCTTTTTAATATTATTCTGGTTGCTGGAAAGCAACCGGATGCCTGGAGGAAAAATTCAACTAAACTTCTCCTGAAAGAGGGAAAAAGCCCTGAATCGGCTGACAACTATAGACCTATTACTATTTCATCTATATTATGTAGGCTATTCTGGGGTATTATTGACGAACGCCTAAGATCTTATATTAGTATTATGCCCAGACAGAAGGGATTTGTAGCCGAGATGGGATGTTTCCATAATGTTAGTATATTTAATGAAGTCATATCGCTATCGAAGACAGGCAGAGGAATGATAGCGACACAAATAGATATTTCCAAAGCCTTTGATACGGTGCCACATAAAGCAATTTTAAATGCACTCAAAATGAAAGGTCTCCCTGATGTAGCCATACAATTGATTATGGATGCTTATAAAGATATCCATACCTGCATTAACTGTAATGATGCTGAAATAAATATCGAAATTAAGCGAGGGGTCAAACAGGGCGACCCACTATCTCCACTGATTTTCAATTTGGTCTTAGAGCCAATGCTCCTAGAACTTGAAAAGAAAAGTGGGTTTAAAATTAATGAAGAACAGACCATCTCATGTTTGGCCTTCGCTGATGACTTAATTTTACTGGCTACGGAGACTGAAGACGCTACCAATCTGGTTGAAATTACTAATAGTTATTTAAATAGCTTAGGAATGACTATTTCCTATAAAAAATGTGCGGCCTTCCAAATTAAGACAACTAAAGATTGCTGGTATGTTATGGATCCGAAAATTAGTGTCAATTCTAACAAAATAGCATACCTAGGCCCAAACGCTCCTCTGACCTATCTGGGTATGGCGATAACGCCATGGGACGGAGTACTTGTTCGTGACAGTATTAGCTGCTTAAAAGAATCACTGAGCCGAGTAGCAAAATTACAATTAAAACCACATCAAAAGGTGGAACTCCTAGCAAGATATATTATTCCACACTTCCTATATGGGCTTATTAGTGGTTCGCCTAGTATTACTCAAATAAGACAATTAGACGACGCCATCAGAGTAGCAGTTAAGGACTACCTGCACTTGCCCCAATCCACCGCTAATGGCCTGATATACTCTGCAAAAAAAGATGGCGGTTTAGGCTTTCCGAAGCTTGAGATAATTACAGTTTCAGCCGCTCTCAAGGCATGCATTAGGTTTCTCAATAGTGAAGATCCTGTAATACAGGCTATTGCAGCGGAATCAAAAATAGAAAAACGGGCGAAAATACTAGCTAGAGCCGCAAATCTTGTATGGCCCATTAGATCCATTAAGGAGGTGGATGTATTTAAAATGAAAGCCAAAAAGTCCGAGAACAGACGCTGGGCACAACTGCCGTCCCAAGGCAAAGCGGTAAAATCGTTTGTAAACGATAAAATTGGCAATGAATGGCTCTACCGTCCTGACCTACTAAAACCCAGTCGGTTCATTACGGCCTTAAAAATGAGATCTAATGTTGCAGCAAATAAAGTGTCAATGAATAGAGCTACGAAGCTAAATGATGTATTATGTAGACACTGTAAAGTAATGCCTGAGACTCTTGGACACATCCTAGGCCAATGTGTACAAAACAAAAAATTAATTATTAAGAGACATAATGAAATCTGCGACATTATAACTAAAAGGATACATCAAATAGATGCTAGTGTGGCGATCACTAAAGAGCCAGTCCTGAACACTGTTAGCGTCGGCAACTTAAAGCCCGATCTGGTCATACACAACCGAGATAGGGTTTATGTTGCTGATGTGGTGGTGTGCTACGAGGACGGAGACCGTTTGGAGATGGCAAAACAAACCAAGCTCGATAAATACAATACGCTTAAGGTACATCTATCGAATATCCTCAATACCGATAGGATTGAAATAGTGCCCATAGTCATTGGCTCAAGAGGTGCTATACCGAAGAGCACCATAAACGCGCTAAAAGAAATAGGCATAAGAGATCGCCACACACTTCGTACTATAGCTCTGACCAGCATTCGTAGCTCTATTGAAATGTACAACTTGTTTATGGATTATAATAATAAATTAAGAGTCAATACTCTTGATCCAGGCTAGATTTACATCTAGAAGCATACCCGGCTGCTAACTTGCTACGCCGTATTTAATTCTTTTCTTTTTATATTTATTAAACCCTAATTGTACATATATTTATTCTTTGACTCCCCCTCAGGGTTGAGTAAATGATAGGAGGTCCTATGTGCCTCCTCTGACTTATAGAATTTTATTCAATTTTATTTTTATTTTTAGACTAGTCGTAGACTTTAATTATTTATTACTATTAACTAATTGTATATAGTTTTACAATAATCACTATAACATCGCTGGTCGATGTTTCGGCAGGAATACCCCTATCTTTAAATAATAGCAGCTGGGACTATCAACATCGCATATATTAATGTAATTTAGACTTTCTTTTCTTTTCTTTTTCATATAAAAACATGAGAATGCAATCAGATGAGGCATACTTACTAATATTACTTTAACACTAACTTAAATTATGGCTTACATTCTTTTTATTTTAAAACCACCTTACGTCAATAAGAGTACTTAAAGCTAACGGTTAAAACTGTTGATAAGAATCTTCTTACTGCTAGTCTGCTGCGCATATAGTATGCTAATAATTAAAATATAACCTGCAAAGCATATCTGCCAGACTTTTAAACTTGTTAGGTCACCGCGCCCCAAACAGCGGAAATACAAGCTATAGTGTAGCTTGCAGAATATAGCCAAATGCCTCGTCATCTAATTAGTGACGCGCATGAATGGATTAACGAGATTCCCTCTGTCCCTATCTACTTCCCTCAGGGGCTGCAGCTTGCTGCAGTACGGGATTTGGCGATCCCGAGGTGCCCGAGCTCCATACCGTAAACCCCTGGCGTCGCAACGACCCATCGGGACTTGTCCCGGTGGTACGTGGCGTCAGTGGGAGCGGGGGTCTTGCCTTAACCGGCCGGACCGCGAGGAGATAAACCTCTATAATAAATCCCTAACCCTAAGCTATGGCGCGCGGTGATGGGGTACGCGTCTCGCTTGCCGAACGCGTGGCTGGTGGGAGCACCGGTCGTTAGCGGCCAACCTCGGGATACCTGGCGACCTCCTGAGTGAATGAGCCTTCTCCCCGGAAAGGGCGTCACCCGGGGAGTGACGTGTGGATCGTCCCTGCTCGTGGGAACTTTATGGAGCAACAAAAGAAACCTGGGGATGGGGGGGGTACTAGTCGAGGAGCTGTAGCGAGGCATGGGCGAAGCCTCAGCGTGGGTAAGAGGCAGCGTACGGGTGAAGGTGGGACTGAGTATGATAGTGATGACGATGTGAGTGTGTTACGTGAGATTGGTATGAAAGTGAGGAAGCACGTGTTCAATGAAGCGAGTCGTGTGACCAAGTCGTCGAGTGAATTTTTATTAGGATGTGTGAGTGAGTATGAAGAGTTGTTCATGAATCTGTTGCGAAAGAATGAGCGATTGGAAGGACGTTTGGAAGAGTGTGAGAAGAGAATTGTGCAAACGATGCGTGCGAGTAGTCCGGGTATTAGTTATGCGAGAATGGCTGCTGAGAGTTCGAGGCGTACGGTGGATGAGAGTACGAGTGCTAGTGGGACTGCGAGCCCGAGTGTGAGTATGAGAATGACTGAGACACCGAGAGCGAAGGCATATGCTGTGGTTGTGAAAGCGAAGGATGACAGTAGTAAGATGACGAGTGAGCAGGTGAAAGAGAAAGTGATGCGTGAAGTGAGTGGAATCTTGAATGTACGTGTGAAAGCAGTGCGGAAAACAAGGAGTGGTGGTGTAGCGATTGAAGCTGCGGGTGTGAAAGATTTGTTGGCGTTGCGTGGATGTAAGAAATTTGATGAAATTGGATTGAAGGTCGAAGCGCCGAAAAAGATAGGTCCTAAGTTGATTGTGTTTGATGTGCCGAATGAGATGACGAGTGAAGAGTTTCTGACTGAGTTGTATGTGAAGAATGTAAAGTCAGCGACTGCGTGTGTGCCTGAGAGTGAGTTCAGAAGTAGAGTGAGAGTTGTGACGCGAATGAACAGAAAGGGTATGGATGTGGGGAATGTTGTGATAGAAGTGAACAAAGCTGTGCGAGATATTATAATGACAGAGGAAAGAGTATATGTCAAGTGGAGAGCGTGCAAAGTGCGTGACTTTGTAAGTGTGTTGAGGTGTCATAAGTGTTATGCCTTTGGGCACATGATGCGTGAGTGTCCAGTGAAGGAGCGCCTGTGCCAGAAGTGTGGTGAGAGTGGGCATTTGAGGAATGACTGCAAGAGTGAACGTGAGAGTTGTAGGAACTGCAGAATGAAAGGTTGTAAAAGTGACCACCCGGTTCTGTCCGTTGAATGTCCGGAGTATGTGAGGATGCTTGTACGTGAGAAGATGCGAATAAGTGATGACTAGTAGACGTTTACGTGTGTTACAGTGTAATTGTCAGCGAGCGTATGCGGTTATGTGTGATTTGGGTGGTGTGATGAGTCAGCATGGTGTGAATGTAGCGCTGCTGCAGGAGCCGTATGTAGCGAATGGAGGTGTGAGAGGTCTACCGGCTGGATGGGATGTGTATGTATGTGAGAGTGAAACTGTCAAGGCGGCTGTGGTGGTGCGGGATGTATGTGTAGAATCAATGTGTGTACGTGAGTGTACTGATGAGTATGGAGTGTGTGTGTGGTTGAAGGGGGACTTTGGCGAGATGTATGTGGTCTCCATGTACTGTCGGTATGGCCGAGACATTGAGCCGTACTTGACGTATATGGAGAGAGTGAGAGCGTGTACGACTGGAAAACGAGTGTTGATTGGTATGGATGCGAATGCGGTCTCCCCCCTGTGGTATAGCAAGGGGCGGGGCCGCAGCAGAGAGAATGAGATGCGTGGGAGAATACTTGAGGAGTGGATCTTGGCGAATGGTATGTGTGTATTAAACGAACCGAGTGAATATTATACGTTTTCGGGAATGAGAGGGGAGAGCGATATCGATGTGACGTTGGTGAATGAGGAATACGCTGGGTGTCGGTATGAGTGGGAAATCAAGCATGATTGGGGTATAAGTGATCACAATATTATTGTGATTGATATGTTGTGTAAAGTGAATGATGAAGGAGCCAGTGTTGAGTATAAGAGATGGTCGTGTAAGGATGCGGACTGGGAGGAGTATGAGAATGATTTGAGAGAATGTGCTAGTATGCATGAAGTGGATTTTGACGGAGTGAATGCGAACAGTATGCTTGAGAGTGTGATGTCGTGGATCCAGGTTGTGAATGAGAGACGTTTGAGGGAAATAAAGCGAGTGAATGTTAAGAGAATTGCGTGGTGGACGTCTGAGTTGAGTAAGCTGAAGAGAAAGGTGAGAAAGTGTAGAAGAGAGTGGCAGAGAGCGCGAAAGAGGAATGGTGAGAATGAAGATGAGAGAAAAGTAGAATACAAGAGATTGCTGAATGTGTATAAAAGAGAGATGTGGAGAGTGAAAGAAGAGAGTTGGAGGGATTTCGTCGGTCTCTCTTCCAATCTGGATCCCTGGGGGCCTGTGTACAAGATATGTCGTGGTATGACTGGTAGAGAGAGATTGAGTTCGATGAAAGTGGATGGTGTGGCAACGCGTGGATGGAGAGAGTGTGCGAATGTGCTTATGGAACGGTTCTTCCCAGAGTCGCGAATGAGTGATATAGAACGAGTGCGTGTGGAGAATGATGCGAGTGTAAGAGAATTTGAATGGAGTGAAGTGGAGGATGCGGTAGAAAGGATGAAATTGCGTAAGGCACCTGGTTTGGATGGAGTGAATGCCGAGATGCTGCGAGTGATATGGCGAGCGATTCCGGAATGTTTGAAGAGATTGTATGATGTGTGCTTGAGTACGGCGTGTTTTCCGAGTGAGTGGAAGAAGGCGAGTGTGGTTGTGCTGCTGAAGTCTCCCGAGAAAGTGCGGTCGGACCCTGCGTCCTATAGACCGATTTGCTTGCTGTCTGTGCTTGGAAAAGTGTTGGAGCGAATGATGGTGTGTCGATTGGAGCGAAAGGTGGGTGAACGAATGTGTGACGAGCAGCATGGGTTCCGAAAGGGTAGATCGACTGAAAGTGCGTGGATGTGTGTGAAGAAGTATGTGCATGAGAGTGAACGTAAGTATGTTTTAGGTGTGTTTGTTGATTTTAAAGGTGCGTTTGATAATTTAGAGTGGGTTCGTGTGATTGAAAAATTAACCGAGGTTGGATGTGAGGAGATTGGTCTGTGGAGAGATTATTTCAGCGGTAGGCGTGCGTGTTTGATTGGCGTGAATGATATAGTATGGAAGGATGTCGAGCGTGGTTGTCCGCAGGGGTCCATCTGCGGACCTTATGTGTGGATTCTGATGATGGATGGGCTCCTGCGGGACCTCAAACAGTGTGGATGTAAATGTGTTGCGTATGCTGATGATTTGTTACTGATGATTGAAGGACGAAGCCGGGTGGAACTGGAGCGAAAGGGAACCGATTGGATGAACGTTGTGTGTGAGTGGGGTGCGAAGGTGGGAGTGAGTGTGTCTGAGAGTAAAACTGTTGCGATGTTTTTGAAAGGCAGTATGGCTGGCACAAGGCGACCGAATGTCCGTATGAATGATAAGTTGATTCTGTATGTGGAGCGTGTCAAATATTTGGGTATATGGGTGAGTGAGAGAATGAATTTTAAAGTGCATCTGGAGTATTTGCGTGAGAAAATTATGAAT
>NW_027480764.1:202500-205000 GCF_051401765.1 Calliopsis andreniformis | reverse complement strand
CATCAGAGAGCAAAACAGCCTAATAGTTTTAGAGTGCCTCAACGATCAGGAATATGGATCTAACGTTCTCGTTTCGAACCGACGACTTTCGGTTCCGGAGCGACACGAACGCTCCATGATTCTCGATTATCTCGACACAGGTAAGAGACAGAGGAGAACAAGTGTATGGTTTTAGAGAGCCACGAGCACCAGGAATAAGGATCTACCGTTGTCATTTCGTTCCGTCGACATTCGGTTCCGGAGCGACACGAACGGGGACTTAGAATTTTTTCGCTCGGGCTCCGGAGCGACACGAACGGGGACTTAGAATTTTTTCGCTCGGGCTCCGGAGCGACACGATCGCTCCGTTATTCTACGTTCTCTCGGTCCACGGGCATCAGAGAGCAAAACAGCCTAATAGTTTTAGAGTGCCTCAACGATCAGGAATATGGATCTAACGTTCTCGTTTCGAACCGACGACTTTCGGTTCCGGAGCGACACGAACGCTCCATGATTCTCGATTATCTCGACACAGGTAAGAGACAGAGGAGAACAAGTGTATGGTTTTAGAGAGCCACGAGCACCAGGAATAAGGATCTACCGTTGTCATTTCGTTCCGTCGACATTCGGTTCCGGAGCGACACGAACGGGGACTTAGAATTTTTTCGCTCGGGCTCCGGAGCGACACGAACGGGGACTTAGAATTTTTTCGCTCGGGCTCCGGAGCGACACGATCGCTCCGTTATTCTACGTTCTCTCGGTCCACGGGCATCAGAGAGCAAAACAGCCTAATAGTTTTAGAGTGCCTCAACGATCAGGAATATGGATCTAACGTTCTCGTTTCGAACCGACGACTTTCGGTTCCGGAGCGACACGAACGCTCCATGATTCTCGATTATCTCGACACAGGTAAGAGACAGAGGAGAACAAGTGTATGGTTTTAGAGAGCCACGAGCACCAGGAATAAGGATCTACCGTTGTCATTTCGTTCCGTCGACATTCGGTTCCGGAGCGACACGAACGGGGACTTAGAATTTTTTCGCTCGGGCTCCGGAGCGACACGAACGGGGACTTAGAATTTTTTCGCTCGGGCTCCGGAGCGACACGATCGCTCCGTTATTCTACGTTCTCTCGGTCCACGGGCATCAGAGAGCAAAACAGCCTAATAGTTTTAGAGTGCCTCAACGATCAGGAATATGGATCTAACGTTCTCGTTTCGAACCGACGACTTTCGGTTCCGGAGCGACACGAACGCTCCATGATTCTCGATTATCTCGACACAGGTAAGAGACAGAGGAGAACAAGTGTATGGTTTTAGAGAGCCACGAGCACCAGGAATAAGGATCTACCGTTGTCATTTCGTTCCGTCGACATTCGGTTCCGGAGCGACACGAACGGGGACTTAGAATTTTTTCGCTCGGGCTCCGGAGCGACACGAACGGGGACTTAGAATTTTTTCGCTCGGGCTCCGGAGCGACACGATCGCTCCGTTATTCTACGTTCTCTCGGTCCACGGGCATCAGAGAGCAAAACAGCCTAATAGTTTTAGAGTGCCTCAACGATCAGGAATATGGATCTAACGTTCTCGTTTCGAACCGACGACTTTCGGTTCCGGAGCGACACGAACGCTCCATGATTCTCGATTATCTCGACACAGGTAAGAGACAGAGGAGAACAAGTGTATGGTTTTAGAGAGCCACGAGCACCAGGAATAAGGATCTACCGTTGTCATTTCGTTCCGTCGACATTCGGTTCCGGAGCGACACGAACGGGGACTTAGAATTTTTTCGCTCGGGCTCCGGAGCGACACGAACGGGGACTTAGAATTTTTTCGCTCGGGCTCCGGAGCGACACGATCGCTCCGTTATTCTACGTTCTCTCGGTCCACGGGCATCAGAGAGCAAAACAGCCTAATAGTTTTAGAGTGCCTCAACGATCAGGAATATGGATCTAACGTTCTCGTTTCGAACCGACGACTTTCGGTTCCGGAGCGACACGAACGCTCCATGATTCTCGATTATCTCGACACAGGTAAGAGACAGAGGAGAACAAGTGTATGGTTTTAGAGAGCCACGAGCACCAGGAATAAGGATCTACCGTTGTCATTTCGTTCCGTCGACATTCGGTTCCGGAGCGACACGAACGGGGACTTAGAATATTTTCAATATTGCTATATCTGTATGTATATAGTCTTAAAATATGTGGTTGAAACATGTTGAAAGTTTGTGATTATAGCAGTATAATGTCCGCAGTTTAGTATTAAGTTACTTTTATACGACCTCGTACGTGTACGTGTTCATCTGCCGAGTCTAAGTGGCAGCGTACCGGCCGGGAGTGCTGCACGCGCGGCGAGTTCCCACCGTAAGGCCGCGCGGCTACGGTCGGCCGTCGCCGGCCTCTCGGCCGGCCACTCGGTATCTATAAGAGAAGCGTCGGTCCGGGCGTGCCGGTCGAGGCATCGCTGGGCGCGTGGCTATTCTACGATCTCGGTCGAGAAGCAGTCCACCGCTCCTCGGGATCT
>NW_027480764.1:187500-197500 GCF_051401765.1 Calliopsis andreniformis | reverse complement strand
TCACTTGGCTCGTGGGTCGATGAAGAACGCAGCTAATTGCGCGTCAACGTGTGAACTGCAGGACACATGAACATCGACATTTCGAACGCACATTGCGGTCCACGGATACAATTCCTGGACCACGCCTGGCTGAGGGTCGTTCACGTAACCTTAAGACTGCTTACGTTGGCATCTCGGTGTCACGTACGAGCGATTGTTGGACCGTTCGTCGGCGTTTGCCGCGGTCGCACGAAAACAAGCGAGAATACGCTCTAGACGTCATGGAGGGAAGAAGGTTGTGTGTACGCGGCAGATGACTGGAGACATCGTCGTCATCGTCGTTGCTTTGTCGTTCCGGACTTGCGTGAGTGCTAATTTTCACACGGCGTCGTGAGTCGCTTAATTTGTCGACCGCCCGTGTGTGTATGTGCACCGCTCCGGACGCAAGCGCGCGGACGTACGATCATCGACCAGCCTCCGTGTCTCGCCAAATACCCTCGTGATTGTTAACAGACAGCGTTCGCTTTTCGTGCGAGTTTTCATCCGCGCTCCCGACGTAGTCTGAAATGATGCGTGTAAGAAAGAGGCGTGCGTAACCCGCAACGACACACAAGAGAGTTTGTCGTGAGACTACAGAGAAGGACAATGAAAGGGTGTGCGAGTGAGCATGAACACGAGATCGCGTATACCCCACCCGTGTAGTGTGGTGAAGAAATGTATGACGAGAAACAGAGCCCCAGGGATTCTAGAGGGATCGTCTTGTTGCAGGAACAACGCGAAAAGGAGGCACTCATTCGTCGAAACGATGAAGTTCCGGGATGCATCTTCCCCGGCCACGTTTCGGTCGAGTCGTTTGTGGCTCCGTGAATGTGTTGTGTTGTACTACAACTTGTTTCTGTATCCTGAATCCTCTTTGGCGAGGCTTACACAGCCGCCATATATATGACTCATCACATAGGGCTGACTTCTCTCCTAGAAGGAGGAGGTGGAAAGGTAGCAGCGTCCGGTCGCCCCATGTCTTCGCGTTAGTCGATCGCCGAGAGAGACCGCGCGTCAAGTCCGGTCGTCCAGTCCACGAAAGCTATACAAAAAGCAAGCGGACGGGCGTTAAACCATACCGGCAGTCGCCTGGCGAGAGTCTCTCTCCTTTAGATCGAATTAAACGAGACGCGAAGATGCTTTGGTGTGGCGCATTAAGGACGATGTGACTTACTTTCCGCTGATCACTTCTGGCGAATTACGAGGAGCTTCCTTACCTTTGGAAACGCTGCTGTTGCGTTACGACAACATATTCCGAAGGCACACGGCGAAGTTGGGACGACGCATCGAACATGATCTCAAGTCTCTCTCTCATTTCCCATTTCTCGTAACATTCGTTCACACACTCTGCCTGGTCCGCTTCTCTCGGTTGTGTGCCCCCGTTGTACGAGGATTACGCCACAGCTTCTTTCGTCATTTTTACACATATATAAAATATATCACTCTACGTGTGTGATATATTTAACACGTATACGACGACCTCAGAGTAGGCGAGATTACCCGCTGAATTTAAGCATATTACTAAGCGGAGGAAAAGAAACTAACAAGGATTTCCTTAGTAGCGGCGAGCGAACAGGAAAGAGCCCAGCACTGAATCCCGCGGTACTGCCGCAGGGAAATGTAGTGTTCGGGAGGATCCGTTTATCCCGTGACGTTGCATCGCGTCCAAGTCCATCTTGAATGGGGCCATTTACCCATAGAGGGTGCCAGGCCCGTAGCGACCGGTGCGCGTCTCGGGAGGGTCTCTCCTTAGAGTCGGGTTGCTTGAGAATGCAGCCCTAAGTGGGTGGTAAACTCCATCTAAGGCTAAATACAACCACGAGACCGATAGCGAACAAGTACCGTGAGGGAAAGTTGAAAAGAACTTTGAAGAGAGAGTTCAAGAGTACGTGAAACCGTTCAGGGGTAAACCTGAGAAACCCAAAAGTTCGAAAGGGGAGATTCATCGTCGACAAATGCTGGCTCCCGTTGGTGCGCGAAACCCCGAAAGGGGTGTCCGTCGCTTTTCCGCAAGGAGGGCGCACGGATGTTACGGCCAACGGCGAACGTTCCGGCTACGTAGACGTGCACTTCTCCCCTAGTAGGACGTCGCGACCCGTTGCGTGTCGGTCTACGGCCCGGGCGGTTAGACCGTTGCGTCGCCTTGTGCGTGCGCGACGGACCCTCGGTGACCCGACCGGCTGCGCGACGGTGTTCCCCCAGATGGTATCGGGCCGCAACCAGTCTTCTCATTCGAACGGTGCGTCAGGCCCGCCGCAAGCTCGGTCAGCTTTGTTTGCCCTGTGGTACGGACGTCTTTCCCGTTCACGGGCCTGGCCAGCTGTTAGCCGGCGGAGCCCTCGGACTGGCCAAGCTTTGAATTACCTGTCGGCGGCGCTATTGCTTTGGGTACTCTCAGGACCCGTCTTGAAACACGGACCAAGGAGCCTAACATGTGCGCGAGTCATTGGGATGAGTAAACCTAAAGGCGAAATGAAAGTGAAGGTCGTCCTTTGCGTCGGCCGAGGGAGGATGGGCGCTGCATAGTGCTCCGCACTCCCGGGGCGTCTCGTTCTCATTGCGAGAAGAGGCGCACCTAGAGCGTACACGTTGGTACCCGAAAGATGGTGAACTATGCCTGGTCAGGACGAAGTCAGGGGAAACCCTGATGGAGGTCCGTAGCGATTCTGACGTGCAAATCGATCGCTGGAACTAGGTATAGGGGCGAAAGACTAATCGAACCATCTAGTAGCTGGTTCCCTCCGAAGTTTCCCTCAGGATAGCTGGCACTCACTCCTCCGTTCCTTCGGGGACGCGTCGAGTCTCATCTGGTAAAGCGAATGATTAGAGGCCTTGGGGCCGAAACGACCTCAACCTATTCTCAAACTTTAAATGGGTGAGATCTCTGGCTTGCTTGGTTCATTGAAGCCACGAGATTTCGGATTAGAGTGCCAAGTGGGCCAATTTTGGTAAGCAGAACTGGCGCTGTGGGATGAACCAAACGCAGAGTTAAGGCGCCTAAGTCGACGTTTATGGGATACCATGAAAGGCGTTGGTTGCTTAAGACAGCAGGACGGTGGCCATGGAAGTCGGAATCCGCTAAGGAGTGTGTAACAACTCACCTGCCGAAGCAACTAGCCCTGAAAATGGATGGCGCTGAAGCGTCGCGCCTATACTCTGCCGTCAGCGGCAAGTGGGGAGGGACGGTGCCATTACTGGTGACCGTCCTCCATGAAGCCCTGACGAGTAGGAGGGTCGCGGCGGTGTGCGCAGAAGGGTCTGGGCGTGAGCCTGCCTGGAGCCGCCGTCGGTGCAGATCTTGGTGGTAGTAGCAAATACTCTAGCGAGACCCTGGAGGACTGACGTGGAGAAGGGTTTCGTGTGAACAGCCGTTGCACACGAGTCAGTCGATCCTAAGCCCTAAGAGAAATCCTATGCAAATGTGGTGTCCTAAAATCAATGTCTGCAAACATATTATTATACAAAGAGATAAATTGAAAGATAAGAAAAAAGAGACACACACACGTTGGGCGAAAGGGAATCCGGTTGCTATTCCGGAACCCGGCAGCGGAACCGTTTAACATCCGGGCCCTCATTGAGTGTTCGTCGGGGTAACCCAAAATGACCTGGAGAAGCCGTCGGGAGATCTGGGAAGAGTTTTCTTTTCTGTATAAGCGTTCGAGTTCCCTGGAAACTTCTAGCAAGGAGATAGGGTTCGGAACGCGAAGAGCACCGCAGTTGCTGCGGTGTCTGGATATTCCCCTCGGACCTTGAAAATCCAGGAGAGGGCCACGGGAGGTCTCGCGCCGGTTCGTACCCATATCCGCAGCAGGTCTCCAAGGTCAAGAGCCTCTAGTCGATAGATTAATGTAGGTAAGGGAAGTCGGCAAATTGGATCCGTAACTTCGGAATAAGGATTGGCTCTGAGGAGCGGGGCGTGTCGGGCTTGGTCGGGAAGCGGGTCTGGCTGACGTGCCGGGCCTGGGCGAGGTGAAGGGTCTTAGACTTCGGTCGACGTCCTGGGATCCGAACTCGGTCCCGTGCCTTGGCCTCCCGCGGATCTTCCTTGCTGCGAGGCTTCCGCGTCGGTTCAGCCGTCGCGTGTCGTTTCTTCGGCCGCCATTCAACGCTCGGCTCAGAACTGGCACGGACCAGGGGAATCCGACTGTCTAATTAAAACAAAGCATTGCGATGGCCCCCCCGGGTGTTGACGCAATGTGATTTCTGCCCAGTGCTCTGAATGTCAACGTGAAGAAATTCAAAAAAGCGCGGGTAAACGGCGGGAGTAACTATGACTCTCTTAAGCCCGTAGCCCGGTATTGGGCTACGCAACTACACCAGTCCGCTCTTGGCAACGGTCTCCGATATAGCACTGGTTCGACCAGCAGCTGGATTATGGATCCCCCACCTTTTTGGACTGGAAGAGACTACGTTCGAGCAATACAGCTCCGCATTGGTCTTTTGCCAACCGGCGGAGCCCCGTATATTAACACCGAATCTGCCCAGTGCAGAAACCCGACCTGTGCTGGGAGAAGGGAGACCTTATCCCACATTCTACAGTGGTGTCCCGTAACACACTTTCAACGTATCCAACGTCATGATCGCGTAACACAAGATTTGGCCTCCAATCTCAAAAATTCAGGATACAGTATTCACGATGCACCCAGAGTACACACAAGAGACAATAGATACATTCCGGATCTTTTGGTTATTGATAAGAATAACCAAACAGCTAGTGTCATAGAGACCACTGTGGTGTGGGAACACAACAGTAGCCTCCTCGAAGCCGCGCGTATCAAACGGGACAAGTATAGCCTGCCCGAAATTCTGGAGAACATCAAGTCCAAGTACCATCTTATGGAACAGCCACAAATACTGCCATTTGTGGTCGGCGCGAGGGGAGGATGGCCGTCTTCGAACGATGCCATCTGGCGAAAATATAACCTAAGCAGCTTCCTCCAAAGAACCATCGTATGTAATGTTCTGCGCTACGGATCCTCTATCCATCGATATTTCATGGCGCACACATGGCGCTCTAGGAAAAGGAACAAAATCAACTAAATTTAATTATTTTCTTTATTATATTCTATTATATCATAAAATTTACACTATTATTTTTGTTATTATTTTATTCCATTATCCCACTTACTGTATTTTATTTTTATTTTTTATTTTCTTAAGGAATCCCCTATTAGCCTACCAGCGGGCAACATCTCACTGGACTCCTTCGAATACTTAGACATTTATTTTCTCTTATAACGAAGTGTATCATAGCCAAATGCCTCGTCATCTAATTAGTGACGCGCATGAATGGATTAACGAGATTCCCTCTGTCCCTATCTACTGGCGGGAGCGGTAAAGATTCCCAATGTCGCTTGAGGTGTCGGGTTGGGCTTGCCCAAACTAGTATCCGAGACTCGGGAGGAGCCGCTGAACTCGTCCTCAAAGTGGTGGCTTGCGCCGAGAGGTGGTACCGATTTATCGGGCCCTCTCAGAAGCGTCCCCATCAATGCAGAACATGATCGTTGGGGTCGCACACTGTTGCAGCCTAAAATTGGCCGAGCCGCCTTGTGCGGCCGGGAACGCTGTGTAGTCGGAGGGGTTGGGTTCCCCCTCGGCTGCACAGCAATAATTCTCTTTGTGCACTTTGAACGATGAACATCGGGTCGTAGACCCATAGAATAGGTGTCAGCCTAAGTTGGCCGAGCCGCCTTGTGCGGCCGGGAACGCTGTGTAGTCGGAGGGGTTGGGTTCCCCCTCGGCTGCACAGCATTAGCTCTATTTGGGCATTTTGAGATCGGGTCTTGGACCCATAGAATAGGTGACAGCCTAAAAAATGGCCGAGCCGCCTTGTGCGGCCGGGAACGCTGTGTAGTCGGTGGGGTTTGGGTTCCCCCTCGGCTGCACAGCATTAGTTCTATTTGTGCACTGGAGAATTTTTAAGATCGGGTCATTGACCCTTACCATAGGTGCAAAAGCAATACGCCGCTGGAAACCCGGGTGTTGTAGTGTGCGCTGGGTTGCCCAAAGCAATACGCCGCGGGCACTTAGCTGGCTCCATCGGGGACGCTGTCCTCGCCCCCGGAAAGCAGTACGCTACCGGGGCTTGGACGCCAGGCCATCCGAGGATGGGCTCGTTGGCAGTATGAAGCGTACAGTCCTCAGACTGACACACAGCCTCTCATGCTGCAAACCGTTACGCGATCGAACCTCCAAGTGGTCCCGCTGGTCGGCTTACCCCTTTACGAAGGGCGCAAGAGCCAAGCAGATCGGTCAGTAGCGAAGCGGCTCAAAGGGCCTTGCGCTCAAGCGCCTAGCTCCATGCATTGTGTGAGTCCAGAAAAGGAGCGGGCTACGGACAGGGAGGTGTCTGTCCTTAATAAACGCCTCCCGCGTGTTTGCCGTGCGCGGCGACCCGTGTCGCTGGAAAAGGGGATCCTGGGCATTGAGGGGGCTCATCTCTGCGGGGATGACGCGCACCCAACACATGTCTTTGGCCTTCGCTTCAGCTAGACGGGCGGCTAGGCGAGAAAACAGCCCTGTGCCTAGTCAATCGGCTTGGAACGACCATACGTCTCGCACGAGTGGGTTCAGATGGGCGAGGAAGCAGGCCACGGGGGCGAACTAGTGAACCATCGGTTGTGGGGCTGTATGGGGAGCGAAACTCGTCAGCCGTGGCTGGCGGACTATATCCCGGGTGATGTCCTAACTCGGCTAGCCGAGTTCCATATGAGGGTCCGTGGAGGCTGGGACACGCATCGGGATGAATTGAACAAATTGATATGGAACATAAATTACCAAACCCACTACACGTTGGGGCGAAAATGGTTACCCGATCGGGTGCCAAGGACGCCCCTGGGGAAGCGACGGGTGCTGAGGCAACCCAAGCGACCCCTGAGAGATCGGCGACTGAGAAGGTGGAGCAGGGCGTCAATACGCCCGATCTGCCGACCCAGTCGTCGGAAGGCTGGAAGACGGCTGGCAAACCCAGCCGTAAGAAGGCCAAGAAGGGAGCCGCTCCGAGCACGAGCGACTCCCACGTTACCCCTGGCGCAGGACCGCCGGATGCCTCAAAGGCATCTGAGACTGCGGGCGCCGAGGGCCAAAGCGCCTTGCCTGCAAAGCCTTCCAAGAAGGCGAGCAGCAAGGCGTCGAAATCGGCGAAGGGGCCCGCTCCTAAGGGAGCGGTGCGTACCGAACCCGATACGGTGGCGGTGGTGAAGACGGAACCCCCGTCTTCTCCCGCCAAAGCGAAGGGCAAGCCGGCTGCTAAAGCCGTGCAAGCCGCGGGTACGGGAGGCGAGGCGAAAGCCGTCGCCTCCAAAAAGCCGCCTGTCGGGAAAGCGAAAGCTGGAACGACAGGCAAGCCAGGAAAGGCGCAGTCTAAGACTGCGCCTGGGCACAAAGAGGGGTCTGTAAGACCCCTACGTCTCATCAGAGACGATGCTAGATCCAAGGTGACGGACATTCGTAACGTCTGTCTTCGACCGGAGTCGAAGATCAGCAAGGGTTGCGGTTCGAAGATCCTTGGACACACCGACGCGCTCTACCAGCTCGTAGAACAGCTGCTTCTCCGGAACAGCTTTCTCGAAGGGCAGCTGGCCGCGGTACGCAGCGACGTTAAGCGCTCGCAAGCGTCCGTAGAGAGCGTGGTACGGAAGACGCTAAAGGTTCGTCCGGCGGCGCCTTCCCAACCGGTGTCAGGTGCGATGACCTATGCCGACAAGGTAAAGGTCGACCGCCTCAGAGTTGCCCCAGACGCGGTGCGCCCACCGACTAATTCGGTGCGCATTTTCCCGCCGAAGGGTAAGGAGCAGGACAGTGAGGCTACCAAGCGCACTGTTCTCTCCCTGGTGAAACCGGCTCAATCGCAGATCCGCGTGAAGGCGGTCCGACGCATCCACTCCGGTGGCATCGTCGTCGAGACCGTGCGCAAGGAGGATCTGGATGCGATTGCCGGGAATAGCCGGCTCAAGGAAGCGGGTCTCTCCGTGACCTTCCCGTCCAAAAGGAACCCGTCACTTATTGTGTACGACGTTCCGAAAAGGATGAAGAAGGACGAGGTCCTACGCTGTATCTGGAAGCAAAATCTTCCTGACTTGGCCCAGAAGGATGTGTCCTCTGCCGTCAAGCCCCGGTTTTCAACCGGGTCTAAAGGCGATAAGGAGGCTGCCAACTGGGTCATTGAAGTTAGTCCGGAAGTGCGAACCAGACTGAAGGCCCAGGAGAGAGTCTACATTGACTGGAGATCCTGCCGTGTGCGGGACTTCGTCAGTGTAGTGAGATGCTTCAGGTGTCAGGCCTTTGGCCATACATCGAAGCGATGTAAGTCGTCGGAGGTATGCGGTCACTGCTCCGAGAAGGGGCATACCTTTGCCTCCTGCAAGAGCAGGGACAAACCTCCCGTTTGTTCCAACTGCAAAGCAGGAGGTAAAAAGCACAGCCACAGTACGAGAGACAGAACCTGTGCGTCCTATAAGGCCGCTTGGGAGCAGGTAATCTCTCGAACAAATTATGGCTAGAGCCGAGAACGACGTCGAAACGTTCAGACTCCGGGTGCTGCAGCATAATATGCGAGGCGCCCGGGACGTTACGGACGAAGTAAACACCCTAATGCGAAGCAGGGGTATCGACGTGCTGCTCGCGCAGGAGCCCTACGGCGTCTGTGGGAAAGTCCCCGGCCTTGGGGTTGCGACGAAAGTAGTCACGGGCGCAGTCCCGGTGATGGCAGCAGTAGCTGTCAGAAACCCAGGGGTGTCCGTGGTCAAAATCTCGCAACTGTGCGACACACACCTCTCCTGTGTTAGCATGGGGGGTTCTTTTGAGAGCTTTTACCTCATCAGCCAATACTTCCAATGGCGTGAAGACATGGAAGTTGGGCTGAGGCGACTTGACAGAGCACTTAGTGCTCTACGCCACTGTAGGGTCGTGATCGCGGCCGACGTCAACGCCAGGTCCCCCTTGTGGGGCGGGTCGAAGACTGACGCCAAGGGTGAGAAGCTCATTGAGTTTATCGCCCAACACGACTTGGTGGTCTTGAACGAGGCTGGTAGTATTCCTACGTACTCCAGCCCGAGCGGAGAGTCGTGGATTGATGTCACACTTGCAACGCAAAACTTTTCGAAGTCAGTGAGAAACTGGAAAGTCCATAAGGATTGGACGACCAGCGATCACAGAGCCATAAGGTTCGATCTTGTGCTCGCCGGCGTAGAAGGAAACCAGGCCCGGAAAGGTAGGTTCCAGACACGCAAGGCAGATTGGGCTGCTTTTGAACGGGCGCTGCTAGGACGACGTGAGTCGTTGACCGCTCGCGCTCCTTTGAGCTGCAGAGCGGACGTTGAATCTTTCGCGCAGGATATCGAGCAATCGATCATCCACGCGTGCGAGAGCTCTATGCGTCCAAAGCGGTGGCACTCCAAGTCCGTCCCTTGGTGGACACCGGACTTAACCAGGCGGAAGCGTCGAGTCAACAGACTCCGACGGGCCTTCCAGCAAGAGCGAGATCCGGAAGAGAGAGCGGCGAGAAAGGCGGAGTATCTCCCTGAGAGAAAGGCCTACTCGTCTGCAGTGCGAGCTGCGAAGTTGCAAAGTTGGAAAAACTTTGTGACGGAGCAGGGGAACAAAGAGCCCTGGGGCCTCGTGTATAAACTCACCAGAGACAAGCTATGTACTGAGACGGCAGTGTCGAACATTCGAACGCACTACGGCCATACGATGGACTTTAGCTCCACCGCCTCCGCACTTCTGGATGCGTTAATCCCGGATGATAAGTCCGAGGAGGACACGCGCGACCAGAGGCGGATAAGGCGCGAGGTAGCGCATGACCCACCCACCGAGGACCAGCCCGTCTTCACTGGGAAGGAGGTCGCAGACGCAGTCTCAAGCCTGAAAAGCGGTAAGTGTCCAGGACTAGACCTTGTGGAAGTGGATGCATTAAAACGCTCTTTCGGAGTAATCCGTAAAGAGTTGCTGAAGCTCTACAACGGTTGTCTGGAACATGGAG
>NW_027480764.1:47500-182500 GCF_051401765.1 Calliopsis andreniformis | reverse complement strand
GATAGGGACAGAGGGAATCTCGTTGAAACAAATCGGACCAATATCAACGTAAACTTGACGATATTCTCTATCGAACGCGCGCGGTGCGCGTTCCCGCCGCGTTTGCGCGCATTGTTTATAAGCGCGCAAACATCCGACTAGTCGGCCACAGCGAACTACCAAACAATACGCCGCTGGCACATGTACGCAGTAGGCGAGAAAACAATACGCCGCTGGCACTTGTACGCAGTAGGCGAGAAAGCAATACGCTGCTGGCGTATAGAACGTCGACATAGAAAAAAAAAGATAGGGACAGAGGGAATCTCGTTGAAACAAATCGGACCAATACGACCGTGTACTTGACCATATTCTCTATCGAACGCACCCGTTAAATACTCCCGCCATTCATGCGCAGATTATTTATACGTAGGTAAATATTCCACTAGTCGTACACCACGAACGACGAAACGATACCCCGCCGGCAATACTGCGCAACGGCCGAAGAAACACTACGCCGCTGGCACTTGCACACAATTCGACTCAGCAATCCGGAGCGACACGAACGGGGACTTGGAATTTTTTCGCTCGGGCTCCGGAGCGACACGAACGGGGACTTAGAATTTTTTCGCTCGGGCTCCGGAGCGACACGATCGCTCCGTTATTCTACGTTCTCTCGGTCCACGGGCATCAGAGAGCAAAACAGCCTAATAGTTTTAGAGTGCCTCAACGATCAGGAATATGGATCTAACGTTCTCGTTTCGAACCGACGACTTTCGGTTCCGGAGCGACACGAACGCTCCATGATTCTCGATTATCTCGACACAGGTAAGAGACAGAGGAGAACAAGTGTATGGTTTTAGAGAGCCACGAGCACCAGGAATAAGGATCTACCGTTGTCATTTCGTTCCGTCGACATTCGGTTCCGGAGCGACACGAACGGGGACTTAGAATTTTTTCGCTCGGGCTCCGGAGCGACACGAACGGGGACTTAGAATTTTTTCGCTCGGGCTCCGGAGCGACACGATCGCTCCGTTATTCTACGTTCTCTCGGTCCACGGGCATCAGAGAGCAAAACAGCCTAATAGTTTTAGAGTGCCTCAACGATCAGGAATATGGATCTAACGTTCTCGTTTCGAACCGACGACTTTCGGTTCCGGAGCGACACGAACGCTCCATGATTCTCGATTATCTCGACACAGGTAAGAGACAGAGGAGAACAAGTGTATGGTTTTAGAGAGCCACGAGCACCAGGAATAAGGATCTACCGTTGTCATTTCGTTCCGTCGACATTCGGTTCCGGAGCGACACGAACGGGGACTTGGAATTTTTTCGCTCGGGCTCCGGAGCGACACGAACGGGGACTTAGAATTTTTTCGCTCGGGCTCCGGAGCGACACGATCGCTCCGTTATTCTACGTTCTCTCGGTCCACGGGCATCAGAGAGCAAAACAGCCTAATAGTTTTAGAGTGCCTCAACGATCAGGAATATGGATCTAACGTTCTCGTTTCGAACCGACGACTTTCGGTTCCGGAGCGACACGAACGCTCCATGATTCTCGATTATCTCGACACAGGTAAGAGACAGAGGAGAACAAGTGTATGGTTTTAGAGAGCCACGAGCACCAGGAATAAGGATCTACCGTTGTCATTTCGTTCCGTCGACATTCGGTTCCGGAGCGACACGAACGGGGACTTAGAATTTTTTCGCTCGGGCTCCGGAGCGACACGAACGGGGACTTAGAATTTTTTCGCTCGGGCTCCGGAGCGACACGATCGCTCCGTTATTCTACGTTCTCTCGGTCCACGGGCATCAGAGAGCAAAACAGCCTAATAGTTTTAGAGTGCCTCAACGATCAGGAATATGGATCTAACGTTCTCGTTTCGAACCGACGACTTTCGGTTCCGGAGCGACACGAACGCTCCATGATTCTCGATTATCTCGACACAGGTAAGAGACAGAGGAGAACAAGTGTATGGTTTTAGAGAGCCACGAGCACCAGGAATAAGGATCTACCGTTGTCATTTCGTTCCGTCGACATTCGGTTCCGGAGCGACACGAACGGGGACTTGGAATTTTTTCGCTCGGGCTCCGGAGCGACACGAACGGGGACTTAGAATTTTCTCGCTCGGGCTCCGGAGCGACACGATCGCTCCGTTATTCTACGTTCTCTCGGTCCACGGGCATCAGAGAGCAAAACAGCCTAATAGTTTTAGAGTGCCTCAACGATCAGGAATATGGATCTAACGTTCTCGTTTCGAACCGACGACTTTCGGTTCCGGAGCGACACGAACGCTCCATGATTCTCGATTATCTCGACACAGGTAAGAGACAGAGGAGAACAAGTGTATGGTTTTAGAGAGCCACGAGCACCAGGAATAAGGATCTACCGTTGTCATTTCGTTCCGTCGACATTCGGTTCCGGAGCGACACGAACGGGGACTTAGAATTTTTTCGCTCGGTCTCCGGAGCGACACGAACGGGGACTTAGAATTTTTTCGCTCGGGCTCCGGAGCGACACGATCGCTCCGTTATTCTACGTTCTCTCGGTCCACGGGCATCAGAGAGCAAAACAGCCTAATAGTTTTAGAGTGCCTCAACGATCAGGAATATGGATCTAACGTTCTCGTTTCGAACCGACGACTTTCGGTTCCGGAGCGACACGAACGCTCCATGATTCTCGATTATCTCGACACAGGTAAGAGACAGAGGAGAACAAGTGTATGGTTTTAGAGAGCCACGAGCACCAGGAATAAGGATCTACCGTTGTCATTTCGTTCCGTCGACATTCGGTTCCGGAGCGACACGAACGGGGACTTAGAATTTTTTCGCTCGGGCTCCGGAGCGACACGAACGGGGACTTGGAATTTTTTCGCTCGGGCTCCGGAGCGACACGATCGCTCCGTTATTCTACGTTCTCTCGGTCCACGGGCATCAGAGAGCAAAACAGCCTAATAGTTTTAGAGTGCCTCAACGATCAGGAATATGGATCTAACGTTCTCGTTTCGAACCGACGACTTTCGGTTCCGGAGCGACACGAACGCTCCATGATTCTCGATTATCTCGACACAGGTAAGAGACAGAGGAGAACAAGTGTATGGTTTTAGAGAGCCACGAGCACCAGGAATAAGGATCTACCGTTGTCATTTCGTTCCGTCGACATTCGGTTCCGGAGCGACACGAACGGGGACTTAGAATTTTTTCGCTCGGGCTCCGGAGCGACACGAACGGGGACTTAGAATTTTTTCGCTCGGGCTCCGGAGCGACACGATCGCTCCGTTATTCTACGTTCTCTCGGTCCACGGGCATCAGAGAGCAAAACAGCCTAATAGTTTTAGAGTGCCTCAACGATCAGGAATATGGATCTAACGTTCTCGTTTCGAACCGACGACTTTCGGTTCCGGAGCGACACGAACGCTCCATGATTCTCGATTATCTCGACACAGGTAAGAGACAGAGGAGAACAAGTGTATGGTTTTAGAGAGCCACGAGCACCAGGAATAAGGATCTACCGTTGTCATTTCGTTCCGTCGACATTCGGTTCCGGAGCGACACGAACGGGGACTTAGAATTTTTTCGCTCGGGCTCCGGAGCGACACGAACGGGGACTTAGAATTTTTTCGCTCGGGCTCCGGAGCGACACGATCGCTCCGTTATTCTACGTTCTCTCGGTCCACGGGCATCAGAGAGCAAAACAGCCTAATAGTTTTAGAGTGCCTCAACGATCAGGAATATGGATCTAACGTTCTCGTTTCGAACCGACGACTTTCGGTTCCGGAGCGACACGAACGCTCCATGATTCTCGATTATCTCGACACAGGTAAGAGACAGAGGAGAACAAGTGTATGGTTTTAGAGAGCCACGAGCACCAGGAATAAGGATCTACCGTTGTCATTTCGTTCCGTCGACATTCGGTTCCGGAGCGACACGAACGGGGACTTAGAATTTTTTCGCTCGGGCTCCGGAGCGACACGAACGGGGACTTGGAATTTTTTCGCTCGGGCTCCGGAGCGACACGATCGCTCCGTTATTCTACGTTCTCTCGGTCCACGGGCATCAGAGAGCAAAACAGCCTAATAGTTTTAGAGTGCCTCAACGATCAGGAATATGGATCTAACGTTCTCGTTTCGAACCGACGACTTTCGGTTCCGGAGCGACACGAACGCTCCATGATTCTCGATTATCTCGACACAGGTAAGAGACAGAGGAGAACAAGTGTATGGTTTTAGAGAGCCACGAGCACCAGGAATAAGGATCTACCGTTGTCATTTCGTTCCGTCGACATTCGGTTCCGGAGCGACACGAACGGGGACTTAGAATTTTTTCGCTCGGGCTCCGGAGCGACACGAACGGGGACTTAGAATTTTTTCGCTCGGGCTCCGGAGCGACACGAACGGGGACTTAGAATTTTTTCGCTCGGGCTCCGGAGCGACACGATCGCTCCGTTATTCTACGTTCTCTCGGTCCACGGGCATCAGAGAGCAAAACAGCCTAATAGTTTTAGAGTGCCTCAACGATCAGGAATATGGATCTAACGTTCTCGTTTCGAACCGACGACTTTCGGTTCCGGAGCGACACGAACGCTCCATGATTCTCGATTATCTCGACACAGGTAAGAGACAGAGGAGAACAAGTGTATGGTTTTAGAGAGCCACGAGCACCAGGAATAAGGATCTACCGTTGTCATTTCGTTCCGTCGACATTCGGTTCCGGAGCGACACGAACGGGGACTTAGAATTTTTTCGCTCGGGCTCCGGAGCGACACGAACGGGGACTTAGAATTTTTTCGCTCGGGCTCCGGAGCGACACGATCGCTCCGTTATTCTACGTTCTCTCGGTCCACGGGCATCAGAGAGCAAAACAGCCTAATAGTTTTAGAGTGCCTCAACGATCAGGAATATGGATCTAACGTTCTCGTTTCGAACCGACGACTTTCGGTTCCGGAGCGACACGAACGCTCCATGATTCTCGATTATCTCGACACAGGTAAGAGACAGAGGAGAACAAGTGTATGGTTTTAGAGAGCCACGAGCACCAGGAATAAGGATCTACCGTTGTCATTTCGTTCCGTCGACATTCGGTTCCGGAGCGACACGAACGGGGACTTAGAATTTTTTCGCTCGGGCTCCGGAGCGACACGATCGCTCCGTTATTCTACGTTCTCTCGGTCCACGGGCATCAGAGAGCAAAACAGCCTAATAGTTTTAGAGTGCCTCAACGATCAGGAATATGGATCTAACGTTCTCGTTTCGAACCGACGACTTTCGGTTCCGGAGCGACACGAACGCTCCATGATTCTCGATTATCTCGACACAGGTAAGAGACAGAGGAGAACAAGTGTAT
This sequence comes from Calliopsis andreniformis, assembly GCF_051401765.1. Lineage (NCBI taxonomy): Eukaryota > Metazoa > Arthropoda > Insecta > Hymenoptera > Andrenidae > Calliopsis > Calliopsis andreniformis. Next base: position 177,181 of record NW_027480764.1, on the reverse strand, counting down.
GGTTTTAGAGAGCCACGAGCACCAGGAATAAGGATCTACCGTTGTCATTTCGTTCCGTCGACATTCGGTTCCGGAGCGACACGAACGGGGACTTAGAATTTTTTCGCTCGGGCTCCGGAGCGACACGAACGGGGACTTAGAATTTTTTCGCTCGGGCTCCGGAGCGACACGATCGCTCCGTTATTCTACGTTCTCTCGGTCCACGGGCATCAGAGAGCAAAACAGCCTAATAGTTTTAGAGTGCCTCAACGATCAGGAATATGGATCTAACGTTCTCGTTTCGAACCGACGACTTTCGGTTCCGGAGCGACACGAACGCTCCATGATTCTCGATTATCTCGACACAGGTAAGAGACAGAGGAGAACAAGTGTATGGTTTTAGAGAGCCACGAGCACCAGGAATAAGGATCTACCGTTGTCATTTCGTTCCGTCGACATTCGGTTCCGGAGCGACACGAACGGGGACTTAGAATTTTTTCGCTCGGGCTCCGGAGCGACACGAACGGGGACTTAGAATTTTTTCGCTCGGGCTCCGGAGCGACACGATCGCTCCGTTATTCTACGTTCTCTCGGTCCACGGGCATCAGAGAGCAAAACAGCCTAATAGTTTTAGAGTGCCTCAACGATCAGGAATATGGATCTAACGTTCTCGTTTCGAACCGACGACTTTCGGTTCCGGAGCGACACGAACGCTCCATGATTCTCGATTATCTCGACACAGGTAAGAGACAGAGGAGAACAAGTGTATGGTTTTAGAGAGCCACGAGCACCAGGAATAAGGATCTACCGTTGTCATTTCGTTCCGTCGACATTCGGTTCCGGAGCGACACGAACGGGGACTTAGAATTTTTTCGCTCGGGCTCCGGAGCGACACGATCGCTCCGTTATTCTACGTTCTCTCGGTCCACGGGCATCAGAGAGCAAAACAGCCTAATAGTTTTAGAGTGCCTCAACGATCAGGAATATGGATCTAACGTTCTCGTTTCGAACCGACGACTTTCGGTTCCGGAGCGACACGAACGCTCCATGATTCTCGATTATCTCGACACAGGTAAGAGACAGAGGAGAACAAGTGTATGGTTTTAGAGAGCCACGAGCACCAGGAATAAGGATCTACCGTTGTCATTTCGTTCCGTCGACATTCGGTTCCGGAGCGACACGAACGGGGACTTAGAATTTTTTCGCTCGGGCTCCGGAGCGACACGAACGGGGACTTGGAATTTTTTCGCTCGGGCTCCGGAGCGACACGATCGCTCCGTTATTCTACGTTCTCTCGGTCCACGGGCATCAGAGAGCAAAACAGCCTAATAGTTTTAGAGTGCCTCAACGATCAGGAATATGGATCTAACGTTCTCGTTTCGAACCGACGACTTTCGGTTCCGGAGCGACACGAACGCTCCATGATTCTCGATTATCTCGACACAGGTAAGAGACAGAGGAGAACAAGTGTATGGTTTTAGAGAGCCACGAGCACCAGGAATAAGGATCTACCGTTGTCATTTCGTTCCGTCGACATTCGGTTCCGGAGCGACACGAACGGGGACTTAGAATTTTTTCGCTCGGGCTCCGGAGCGACACGAACGGGGACTTAGAATTTTTTCGCTCGGGCTCCGGAGCGACACGATCGCTCCGTTATTCTACGTTCTCTCGGTCCAGGGCATCAGAGAGCAAAACAGCCTAATAGTTTTAGAGTGCCTCAACGATCAGGAATATGGATCTAACGTTCTCGTTTCGAACCGACGACTTTCGGTTCCGGAGCGACACGAACGCTCCATGATTCTCGATGATCTCGACACAGGTAAGAGACAGAGGAGAACAAGTGTATGGTTTTAGAGAGCCACGAGCACCAGGAATAAGGATCTACCGTTGTCATTTCGTTCCGTCGACATTCGGTTCCGGAGCGACACGAACGGGGACTTAGAATTTTTTCGCTCGGGCTCCGGAGCGACAACGATCGCTCCGTTATTCTACGTTCTCTCGGTCCACGGGCATCAGAGAGCAAAACAGCCTAATAGTTTTAGAGTGCCTCAACGATCAGGAATAGGATCTAACGTTCTCGTTTCGAACCGACGACTTTCGGTTCCGGAGCGACACGAACGCTCCATGATTCTCGATTATCTCGACACAGGTAAGAGACAGAGGAGAACAAGTGTATGGTTTTAGAGAGCCACGAGCACCAGGAATAAGGATCTACCGTTGTCATTTCGTTCCGTCGACATTCGGTTCCGGAGCGACACGAACGGGGACTTAGAATTTTTTCGCTCGGGCTCCGGAGCGACACGAACGGGGACTTAGAATTTTTTCGCTCGGGCTCCGGAGCGACACGATCGCTCCGTTATTCTACGTTCTCTCGGTCCACGGGCATCAGAGAGCAAAACAGCCTAATAGTTTTAGAGTGCCTCAACGATCAGGAATATGGATCTAACGTTCTCGTTTCGAACCGACGACTTTCGGTTCCGGAGCGACACGAACGCTCCATGATTCTCGATTATCTCGACACAGGTAAGAGACAGAGGAGAACAAGTGTATGGTTTTAGAGAGCCACGAGCACCAGGAATAAGGATCTACCGTTGTCATTTCGTTCCGTCGACATTCGGTTCCGGAGCGACACGAACGGGACTTAGAATTTTTTCGCTCGGGCTCCGGAGCGACACGAACGGGGACTTAGAATTTTTTCGCTCGGGCTCCGGAGCGACACGATCGCTCCGTTATTCTACGTTCTCTCGGTCCACGGGCATCAGAGAGCAAAACAGCCTAATAGTTTTAGAGTGCCTCAACGATCAGGAATATGGATCTAACGTTCTCGTTTCGAACCGACGACTTTCGGTTCCGGAGCGACACGAACGCTCCATGATTCTCGATTATCTCGACACAGGTAAGAGACAGAGGAGAACAAGTGTATGGTTTTAGAGAGCCACGAGCACCAGGAATAAGGATCTACCGTTGTCATTTCGTTCCGTCGACATTCGGTTCCGGAGCGACACGAACGGGACTTAGAATTTTTTCGCTCGGGCTCCGGAGCGACACGATCGCTCCGTTATTCTACGTTCTCTCGGTCCACGGGCATCAGAGAGCAAAACAGCCTAATAGTTTTAGAGTGCCTCAACGATCAGGAATATGGATCTAACGTTCTCGTTTCGAACCGACGACTTTCGGTTCCGGAGCGACACGAACGCCTCCATGATTCTCGATTATCTCGACACAGGTAAGAGACAGAGGAGAACAAGTGTATGGTTTTAGAGAGCCACGAGCACCAGGAATAAGGATCTACCGTTGTCATTTCGTTCCGTCGACATTCGGTTCCGGAGCGACACGAACGGGGACTTAGAATTTTTCGCTCGGGCTCCGGAGCGACACGAACGGGGACTTAGAATTTTTTCGCTCGGGCTCCGGAGCGACACGATCGCTCCGTTATTCTACGTTCTCTCGGTCCACGGGCATCAGAGAGCAAAACAGCCTAATAGTTTTAGAGTGCCTCAACGATCAGGAATATGGATCTAACGTTCTCGTTTCGAACCGACGACTTTCGGTTCCGGAGCGACACGAACGCTCCATGATTCTCGATTATCTCGACACAGGTAAGAGACAGAGGAGAACAAGTGTATGGTTTTAGAGAGCCACGAGCACCAGGAATAAGGATCTACCGTTGTCATTTCGTTCCGTCGACATTCGGTTCCGGAGCGACACGAACGGGGACTTAGAATTTTTTCGCTCGGGCTCCGGAGCGACACGAACGGGGACTTAGAATTTTTTCGCTCGGGCTCCGGAGCGACACGATCGCTCCGTTATTCTACGTTCTCTCGGTCCACGGGCATCAGAGAGCAAAACAGCCTAATAGTTTTAGAGTGCCTCAACGATCAGGAATATGGATCTAACGTTCTCGTTTCGAACCGACGAACTTTCGGTTCCGGAGCGACACGAACGCTCCATGATTCTCGATTATCTCGACACAGGTAAGAGACAGAGGAGAACAAGTGTATGGTTTTAGAGAGCCACGAGCACCAGGAATAAGGATCTACCGTTGTCATTTCGTTCCGTCGACATTCGGTTCCGGAGCGACACGAACGGGGACTTAGAATTTTTTCGCTCGGGCTCCGGAGCGACACGAACGGGGACTTAGAATTTTTTCGCTCGGGCTCCGGAGCGACACGATCGCTCCGTTATTCTACGTTCTCTCGGTCCACGGGCATCAGAGAGCAAAACAGCCTAATAGTTTTAGAGTGCCTCAACGATCAGGAATATGGATCTAACGTTCTCGTTTCGAACCGACGACTTTCGGTTCCGGAGCGACACGAACGCTCCATGATTCTCGATTATCTCGACACAGGTAAGAGACAGAGGAGAACAAGTGTATGGTTTTAGAGAGCCACGAGCACCAGGAATAAGGATCTACCGTTGTCATTTCGTTCCGTCGACATTCGGTTCCGGAGCGACACGAACGGGGACTTAGAATTTTTTCGCTCGGGCTCCGGAGCGACACGAACGGGGACTTAGAATTTTTTCGCTCGGGCTCCGGAGCGACACGATCGCTCCGTTATTCTACGTTCTCTCGGTCCACGGGCATCAGAGAGCAAAACAGCCTAATAGTTTTAGAGTGCCTCAACGATCAGGAATATGGATCTAACGTTCTCGTTTCGAACCGACGACTTTCGGTTCCGGAGCGACACGAACGCTCCATGATTCTCGATTATCTCGACACAGGTAAGAGACAGAGGAGAACAAGTGTATGGTTTAGAGAGCCACGAGCACCAGGAATAAGGATCTACCGTTGTCATTTCGTTCCGTCGACATTCGGTTCCGGAGCGACACGAACGGGGACTTAGAATTTTTTCGCTCGGGCTCCGGAGCGACACGAACGGGGACTTAGAATTTTTTCGCTCGGGCTCCGGAGCGACACGATCGCTCCGTTATTCTACGTTCTCTCGGTCCACGGGCATCAGAGAGCAAAACAGCCTAATAGTTTTAGAGTGCCTCAACGATCAGGAATATGGATCTAACGTTCTCGTTTCGAACCGACGACTTTCGGTTCCGGAGCGACACGAACGCTCCATGATTCTCGATTATCTCGACACAGGTAAGAGACAGAGGAGAACAAGTGTATGGTTTTAGAGAGCCACGAGCACCAGGAATAAGGATCTACCGTTGTCATTTCGTTCCGTCGACATTCGGTTCCGGAGCGACACGAACGGGGACTTAGAATTTTTTCGCTCGGGCTCCGGAGCGACACGAACGGGGGACTTAGAATTTTTCGCTCGGGCTCCGGAGCGACACGATCGCTCCGTTATTCTACGTTCTCTCGGTCCACGGGCATCAGAGAGCAAAACAGCCTAATAGAGTTTTAGAGTGCCTCAACGATCAGGAATATGGATCTAACGTTCTCGTTTCGAACCGACGACTTTCGGTTCCGGAGCGACACGAACGCTCCATGATTCTCGATTATCTCGACACAGGTAAGAGACAGAGGAGAACAAGTGTATGGTTTTAGAGAGCCACGAGCACCAGGAATAAGGATCTACCGTTGTCATTTCGTTCCGTCGACATTCGGTTCCGGAGCGACACGAACGGGGACTTAGAATTTTTTCGCTCGGGCTCCGGAGCGACACGATCGCTCCGTTATTCTACGTTCTCTCGGTCCACGGGCATCAGAGAGCAAAACAGCCTAATAGTTTTAAAGTGCCTCAACGATCAGGAATATGGATCTAACGTTCTCGTTTCGAACCGACGACTTTCGGTTCCGGAGCGACACGAACGCTCCATGATTCTCGATTATCTCGACACAGGTAAGAGACAGAGGAGAACAAGTGTATGGTTTTAGAGAGCCACGAGCACCAGGAATAAGGATCTACCGTTGTCATTTCGTTCCGTCGACATTCGGTTCCGGAGCGACACGAACGGGGACTTAGAATTTTTTCGCTCGGGCTCCGGAGCGACACGAACGGGGACTTAGAATTTTTTCGCTCGGGCTCCGGAGCGACACGATCGCTCCGTTATTCTACGTTCTCTCGGTCCACGGGCATCAGAGAGCAAAACAGCCTAATAGTTTTAGAGTGCCTCAACGATCAGGAATATGGATCTAACGTTCTCGTTTCGAACCGACGACTTTCGGTTCCGGAGCGACACGAACGCTCCATGATTCTCGATTATCTCGACACAGGTAAGAGACAGAGGAGAACAAGTGTATGGTTTTAGAGAGCCACGAGCACCAGGAATAAGGATCTACCGTTGTCATTTCGTTCCGTCGACATTCGGTTCCGGAGCGACACGAACGGGGACTTAGAATTTTTTCGCTCGGGCTCCGGAGCGACACGAACGGGGACTTAGAATTTTTTCGCTCGGGCTCCGGAGCGACACGATCGCTCCGTTATTCTACGTTCTCTCGGTCCACGGGCATCAGAGAGCAAAACAGCCTAATAGTTTTAGAGTGCCTCAACGATCAGGAATATGGATCTAACGTTCTCGTTTCGAACCGACGACTTTCGGTTCCGGAGCGACACGAACGCTCCATGATTCTCGATTATCTCGACACAGGTAAGAGACAGAGGAGAACAAGTGTATGGTTTTAGAGAGCCACGAGCACCAGGAATAAGGATCTACCGTTGTCATTTCGTTCCGTCGACATTCGGTTCCGGAGCGACACGAACGGGGACTTAGAATTTTTTCGCTCGGGCTCCGGAGCGACACGAACGGGGACTTAGAATTTTTTCGCTCGGGCTCCGGAGCGACACGATCGCTCCGTTATTCTACGTTCTCTCGGTCCACGGGCATCAGAGAGCAAAACAGCCTAATAGTTTTAGAGTGCCTCAACGATCAGGAATATGGATCTAACGTTCTCGTTTCGAACCGACGACTTTCGGTTCCGGAGCGACACGAACGCTCCATGATTCTCGATTATCTCGACACAGGTAAGAGACAGAGGAGAACAAGTGTATGGTTTTAGAGAGCCACGAGCACCAGGAATAAGGATCTACCGTTGTCATTTCGTTCCGTCGACATTCGGTTCCGGAGCGACACGAACGGGGACTTAGAATTTTTTCGCTCGGCTCCGGAGCGACACGAACGGGGACTTAGAATTTTTTCGCTCGGGCTCCGGAGCGACACGATCGCTCCGTTATTCTACGTTCTCTCGGTCCACGGGCATCAGAGAGCAAAACAGCCTAATAGTTTTAGAGTGCCTCAACGATCAGGAATATGGATCTATCGTTCTCGTTTCGAACCGACGACTTTCGGTTCCGGAGCGACACGAACGCTCCATGATTCTCGATTATCTCGACACAGGTAAGAGACAGAGGAGAACAAGTGTATGGTTTTAGAGAGCCACGAGCACCAGGAATAAGGATCTACCGTTGTCATTTCGTTCCGTCGACATTCGGTTCCGGAGCGACACGAACGGGGACTTAGAATTTTTTCGCTCGGGCTCCGGAGCGACACGAACGGGGACTTAGAATTTTTTCGCTCGGGCTCCGGAGCGACACGATCGCTCCGTTATTCTACGTTCTCTCGGTCCACGGGCATCAGAGAGCAAAACAGCCTAATAGTTTTAGAGTGCCTCAACGATCAGGAATATGGATCTAACGTTCTCGTTTCGAACCGACGACTTTCGGTTCCGGAGCGACACGAACGCTCCATGATTCTCGATTATCTCGACACAGGTAAGAGACAGAGGAGAACAAGTGTATGGTTTTAGAGAGCCACGAGCACCAGGAATAAGGATCTACCGTTGTCATTTCGTTCCGTCGACATTCGGTTCCGGAGCGACACGAACGGGGACTTAGAATTTTTTCGCTCGGGCTCCGGAGCGACACGATCGCTCCGTTATTCTACGTTCTCTCGGTCCACGGGCATCAGAGAGCAAAACAGCCTAATAGTTTTAAAGTGCCTCAACGATCAGGAATATGGATCTAACGTTCTCGTTTCGAACCGACGACTTTCGGTTCCGGAGCGACACGAACGCTCCATGATTCTCGATTATCTCGACACAGGTAAGAGACAGAGGAGAACAAGTGTATGGTTTTAGAGAGCCACGAGCACCAGGAATAAGGATCTACCGTTGTCATTTCGTTCCGTCGACATTCGGTTCCGGAGCGACCCGAACGGGGACTTAGAATTTTTTCGCTCGGGCTCCGGAGCGACACGAACGGGGACTTAGAATTTTTTCGCTCGGGCTCCGGAGCGACACGATCGCTCCGTTATTCTACGTTCTCTCGGTCCACGGGCATCAGAGAGCAAAACAGCCTAATAGTTTTAGAGTGCCTCAACGATCAGGAATATGGATCTAACGTTCTCGTTTCGAACCGACGACTTTCGGTTCCGGAGCGACACGAACGCTCCATGATTCTCGATTATCTCGACACAGGTAAGAGACAGAGGAGAACAAGTGTATGGTTTTAGAGAGCCACGAGCACCAGGAATAAGGATCTACCGTTGTCATTTCGTTCCGTCGACATTCGGTTCCGGAGCGACACGAACGGGGACTTAGAATTTTTTCGCTCGGGCTCCGGAGCGACACGAACGGGGACTTAGAATTTTTTCGCTCGGGCTCCGGAGCGACACGATCGCTCCGTTATTCTACGTTCTCTCGGTCCACGGGCATCAGAGAGCAAAACAGCCTAATAGTTTTAGAGTGCCTCAACGATCAGGAATATGGATCTAACGTTCTCGTTTCGAACCGACGACTTTCGGTTCCGGAGCGACACGAACGCTCCATGATTCTCGATTATCTCGACACAGGTAAGAGACAGAGGAGAACAAGTGTATGGTTTTAGAGAGCCACGAGCACCAGGAATAAGGATATACCGTTGTCATTTCGTTCCGTCGACATTCGGTTCCGGAGCGACACGAACGGGGACTTAGAATTTTTTCGCTCGGGCTCCGGAGCGACACGAACGGGGACTTAGAATTTTTTCGCTCGGGCTCCGGAGCGACACGATCGCTCCGTTATTCTACGTTCTCTCGGTCCACGGGCATCAGAGAGCAAAACAGCCTAATAGTTTTAGAGTGCCTTAACGATCAGGAATATGGATCTAACGTTCTCGTTTCGAACCGACGACTTTCGGTTCCGGAGCGACACGAACGCTCCATGATTCTCGATTATCTCGACACAGGTAAGAGACAGAGGAGAACAAGTGTATGGTTTTAGAGAGCCACGAGCACCAGGAATAAGGATCTACCGTTGTCATTTCGTTCCGTCGACATTCGGTTCCGGAGCGACACGAACGGGGACTTAGAATTTTTTCGCTCGGGCTCCGGAGCGACACGAACGGGGACTTAGAATTTTTTCGCTCGGGCTCCGGAGCGACACGATCGCTCCGTTATTCTACGTTCTCTCGGTCCACGGGCATCAGAGAGCAAAACAGCCTAATAGTTTTAGAGTGCCTCAACGATCAGGAATATGGATCTATCGTTCTCGTTTCGAACCGACGACTTTCGGTTCCGGAGCGACACGAACGCTCCATGATTCTCGATTATCTCGACACAGGTAAGAGACAGAGGAGAACAAGTGTATGGTTTTAGAGAGCCACGAGCACCAGGAATAAGGATCTACCGTTGTCATTTCGTTCCGTCGACATTCGGTTCCGGAGCGACACGAACGGGGACTTAGAATTTTTTCGCTCGGGCTCCGGAGCGACACGAACGGGGACTTAGAATTTTTTCGCTCGGGCTCCGGAGCGACACGATCGCTCCGTTATTCTACGTTCTCTCGGTCCACGGGCATCAGAGAGCAAAACAGCCTAATAGTTTTAGAGTGCCTCAACGATCAGGAATATGGATCTAACGTTCTCGTTTCGAACCGACGACTTTCGGTTCCGGAGCGACACGAACGCTCCATGATTCTCGATTATCTCGACACAGGTAAGAGACAGAGGAGAACAAGTGTATGGTTTTAGAGAGCCACGAGCACCAGGAATAAGGATCTACCGTTGTCATTTCGTTCCGTCGACATTCGGTTCCGGAGCGACACGAACGGGGACTTAGAATTTTTTCGCTCGGGCTCCGGAGCGACACGAACGTGGACTTAGAATTTTTTCGCTCGGGCTCCGGAGCGACACGATCGCTCCGTTATTCTACGTTCTCTGGGTCCACGGGCATCAGAGAGCAAAACAGCCTAATAGTTTTAGAGTGCCTCAACGATCAGGAATATGGATCTAACGTTCTCGTTTCGAACCGACGACTTTCGGTTCCGGAGCGACACGAACGCTCCATGATTCTCGATTATCTCGAGACAGGTAAGAGACAGAGGAGAACAAGTGTATGGTTTTAGAGAGCCACGAGCACCAGGAATAAGGATCTACCGTTGTCATTTCGTTCCGTCGACATTCGGTTCCGGAGCGACACGAACGGGGACTTAGAATTTTTTCGCTCGGGCTCCGGAGCGACACGAACGGGGACTTAGAATTTTTTCGCTCGGGCTCCGGAGCGACACGATCGCTCCGTTATTCTACGTTCTCTCGGTCCACGGGCATCAGAGAGCAAAACAGCCTAATAGTTTTAGAGTGCCTCAACGATCAGGAATATGGATCTAACGTTCTCGTTTCGAACCGACGACTTTCGGTTCCGGAGCGACACGAACGCTCCATGATTCTCGATTATCTCGACACAGGTAAGAGACAGAGGAGAACAAGTGTATGGTTTTAGAGAGCCACGAGCACCAGGAATAAGGATCTACCGTTGTCATTTCGTTCCGTCGACATTCGGTTCCGGAGCGACACGAACGGGGACTTAGAATTTTTTCGCTCGGGCTCCGGAGCGACACGAACGGGGACTTAGAATTTTTTCGCTCGGGCTCCGGAGCGACACGATCGCTCCGTTATTCTACGTTCTCTCGGTCCACGGGCATCAGAGAGCAAAACAGCCTAATAGTTTTAGAGTGCCTCAACGATCAGGAATATGGATCTAACGTTCTCGTTTCGAACCGACGACTTTCGGTTCCGGAGCGACACGAACGCTCCATGATTCTCGATTATCTCGACACAGGTAAGAGACAGAGGAGAACAAGTGTATGGTTTTAGAGAGCCACGAGCACCAGGAATAAGGATCTACCGTTGTCATTTCGTTCCGTCGACATTCGGTTCCGGAGCGACACGAACGGGGACTTAGAATTTTTTCGCTCGGGCTCCGGAGCGACACGAACGGGGACTTAGAATTTTTTCGCTCGGGCTCCGGAGCGACACGATCGCTCCGTTATTCTACGTTCTCTCGGTCCACGGGCATCAGAGAGCAAAACAGCCTAATAGTTTTAGAGTGCCTCAACGATCAGGAATATGGATCTAACGTTCTCGTTTCGAACCGACGACTTTCGGTTCCGGAGCGACACGAACGCTCCATGATTCTCGATTATCTCGACACAGGTAAGAGACAGAGGAGAACAAGTGTATGGTTTTAGAGAGCCACGAGCACCAGGAATAAGGATCTACCGTTGTCATTTCGTTCCGTCGACATTCGGTTCCGGAGCGACACGAACGGGGACTTAGAATTTTTTCGCTCGGGCTCCGGAGCGACACGAACGGGGACTTAGAATTTTTTCGCTCGGGCTCCGGAGCGACACGATCGCTCCGTTATTCTACGTTCTCTCGGTCCACGGGCATCAGAGAGCAAAACAGCCTAATAGTTTTAGAGTGCCTCAACGATCAGGAATATGGATCTAACGTTCTCGTTTCGAACCGACGACTTTCGGTTCCGGAGCGACACGAACGCTCCATGATTCTCGATTATCTCGACACAGGTAAGAGACAGAGGAGAACAAGTGTATGGTTTTAGAGAGCCACGAGCACCAGGAATAAGGATCTACCGTTGTCATTTCGTTCCGTCGACATTCGGTTCCGGAGCGACACGAACGGGGACTTAGAATTTTTTCGCTCGGGCTCCGGAGCGACACGAACGGGGACTTAGAATTTTTTCGCTCGGGCTCCGGAGCGACACGATCGCTCCGTTATTCTACGTTCTCTCGGTCCACGGGCATCAGAGAGCAAAACAGCCTAATAGTTTTAGAGTGCCTCAACGATCAGGAATATGGATCTATCGTTCTCGTTTCGAACCGACGACTTTCGGTTCCGGAGCGACACGAACGCTCCATGATTCTCGATTATCTCGACACAGGTAAGAGACAGAGGAGAACAAGTGTATGGTTTTAGAGAGCCACGAGCACCAGGAATAAGGATCTACCGTTGTCATTTCGTTCCGTCGACATTCGGTTCCGGAGCGACACGAACGGGGACTTAGAATTTTTTCGCTCGGGCTCCGGAGCGACACGAACGGGGACTTAGAATTTTTTCGCTCGGGCTCCGGAGCGACACGATCGCTCCGTTATTCTACGTTCTCTCGGTCCACGGGCATCAGAGAGCAAAACAGCCTAATAGTTTTAGAGTGCCTCAACGATCAGGAATATGGATCTAACGTTCTCGTTTCGAACCGACGACTTTCGGTTCCGGAGCGACACGAACGCTCCATGATTCTCGATTATCTCGACACAGGTAAGAGACAGAGGAGAACAAGTGTATGGTTTTAGAGAGCCACGAGCACCAGGAATAAGGATCTACCGTTGTCATTTCGTTCCGTCGACATTCGGTTCCGGAGCGACACGAACGGGGACTTAGAATTTTTTCGCTCGGGCTCCGGAGCGACACGAACGTGGACTTAGAATTTTTTCGCTCGGGCTCCGGAGCGACACGATCGCTCCGTTATTCTACGTTCTCTGGGTCCACGGGCATCAGAGAGCAAAACAGCCTAATAGTTTTAGAGTGCCTCAACGATCAGGAATATGGATCTAACGTTCTCGTTTCGAACCGACGACTTTCGGTTCCGGAGCGACACGAACGCTCCATGATTCTCGATTATCTCGACACAGGTAAGAGACAGAGGAGAACAAGTGTATGGTTTTAGAGAGCCACGAGCACCAGGAATAAGGATCTACCGTTGTCATTTCGTTCCGTCGACATTCGGTTCCGGAGCGACACGAACGGGGACTTAGAATTTTTTCGCTCGGGCTCCGGAGCGACACGAACGGGGACTTAGAATTTTTTCGCTCGGGCTCCGGAGCGACACGATCGCTCCGTTATTCTACGTTCTCTCGGTCCACGGGCATCAGAGAGCAAAACAGCCTAATAGTTTTAGAGTGCCTCAACGATCAGGAATATGGATCTAACGTTCTCGTTTCGAACCGACGACTTTCGGTTCCGGAGCGACACGAACGCTCCATGATTCTCGATTATCTCGACACAGGTAAGAGACAGAGGAGAACAAGTGTATGGTTTTAGAGAGCCACGAGCACCAGGAATAAGGATCTACCGTTGTCATTTCGTTCCGTCGACATTCGGTTCCGGAGCGACACGAACGGGGACTTAGAATTTTTTCGCTCGGGCTCCGGAGCGACACGATCGCTCCGTTATTCTACGTTCTCTCGGTCCACGGGCATCAGAGAGCAAAACAGCCTAATAGTTTTAGAGTGCCTCAACGATCAGGAATATGGATCTATCGTTCTCGTTTCGAACCGACGACTTTCGGTTCCGGAGCGACACGAACGCTCCATGATTCTCGATTATCTCGACACAGGTAAGAGACAGAGGAGAACAAGTGTATGGTTTTAGAGAGCCACGAGCACCAGGAATAAGGATCTACCGTTGTCATTTCGTTCCGTCGACATTCGGTTCCGGAGCGACACGAACGGGGACTTAGAATTTTTTCGCTCGGGCTCCGGAGCGACACGAACGGGGACTTAGAATTTTTTCGCTCGGGCTCCGGAGCGACACGATCGCTCCGTTATTCTACGTTCTCTCGGTCCACGGGCATCAGAGAGCAAAACAGCCTAATAGTTTTAGAGTGCCTCAACGATCAGGAATATGGATCTAACGTTCTCGTTTCGAACCGACGACTTTCGGTTCCGGAGCGACACGAACGCTCCATGATTCTCGATTATCTCGACACAGGTAAGAGACAGAGGAGAACAAGTGTATGGTTTTAGAGAGCCACGAGCACCAGGAATAAGGATCTACCGTTGTCATTTCGTTCCGTCGACATTCGGTTCCGGAGCGACACGACCGGGGACTTAGAATTTTTTCGCTCGGGCTCCGGAGCGACACGAACGTGGACTTAGAATTTTTTCGCTCGGGCTCCGGAGCGACACGATCGCTCCGTTATTCTACGTTCTCTGGGTCCACGGGCATCAGAGAGCAAAACAGCCTAATAGTTTTAGAGTGCCTCAACGATCAGGAATATGGATCTAACGTTCTCGTTTCGAACCGACGACTTTCGGTTCCGGAGCGACACGAACGCTCCATGATTCTCGATTATCTCGACACAGGTAAGAGACAGAGGAGAACAAGTGTATGGTTTTAGAGAGCCACGAGCACCAGGAATAAGGATCTACCGTTGTCATTTCGTTCCGTCGACATTCGGTTCCGGAGCGACACGAACGGGGACTTAGAATTTTTTCGCTCGGGCTCCGGAGCGACACGAACGGGGACTTAGAATTTTTTCGCTCGGGCTCCGGAGCGACACGATCGCTCCGTTATTCTACGTTCTCTCGGTCCACGGGCATCAGAGAGCAAAACAGCCTAATAGTTTTAGAGTGCCTCAACGATCAGGAATATGGATCTAACGTTCTCGTTTCGAACCGACGACTTTCGGTTCCGGAGCGACACGAACGCTCCATGATTCTCGATTATCTCGACACAGGTAAGAGACAGAGGAGAACAAGTGTATGGTTTTAGAGAGCCACGAGCACCAGGAATAAGGATCTACCGTTGTCATTTCGTTCCGTCGACATTCGGTTCCGGAGCGACACGAACGGGGACTTAGAATTTTTTCGCTCGGGCTCCGGAGCGACACGAACGGGGACTTAGAATTTTTTCGCTCGGGCTCCGGAGCGACACGATCGCTCCGTTATTCTACGTTCTCTCGGTCCACGGGCATCAGAGAGCAAAACAGCCTAATAGTTTTAGAGTGCCTTAACGATCAGGAATATGGATCTAACGTTCTCGTTTCGAACCGACGACTTTCGGTTCCGGAGCGACACGAACGCTCCATGATTCTCGATTATCTCGACACAGGTAAGAGACAGAGGAGAACAAGTGTATGGTTTTAGAGAGCCACGAGCACCAGGAATAAGGATCTACCGTTGTCATTTCGTTCCGTCGACATTCGGTTCCGGAGCGACACGAACGGGGACTTAGAATTTTTTCGCTCGGGCTCCGGAGCGACACGAACGGGGACTTAGAATTTTTTCGCTCGGGCTCCGGAGCGACACGATCGCTCCGTTATTCTACGTTCTCTCGGTCCACGGGCATCAGAGAGCAAAACAGCCTAATAGTTTTAGAGTGCCTCAACGATCAGGAATATGGATCTAACGTTCTCGTTTCGAACCGACGACTTTCGGTTCCGGAGCGACACGAACGCTCCATGATTCTCGATTATCTCGACACAGGTAAGAGACAGAGGAGAACAAGTGTATGGTTTTAGAGAGCCACGAGCACCAGGAATAAGGATCTACCGTTGTCATTTCGTTCCGTCGAGATTCGGTTCCGGAGCGACACGAACGGGGACTTAGAATTTTTTCACTCGGGCTCCGGAGCGACACGAACGGGGACTTAGAATTTTTTCGCTCGGGCTCCGGAGCGACACGATCGCTCCGTTATTCTACGTTCTCTCGGTCCACGGGCATCAGAGAGCAAAACAGCCTAATAGTTTTAGAGTGCCTTAACGATCAGGAATATGGATCTAACGTTCTCGTTTCGAACCGACGACTTTCGGTTCCGGAGCGACACGAACGCTCCATGATTCTCGATTATCTCGACACAGGTAAGAGACAGAGGAGAACAAGTGTATGGTTTTAGAGAGCCACGAGCACCAGGAATAAGGATCTACCGTTGTCATTTCGTTCCGTCGACATTCGGTTCCGGAGCGACACGAACGGGGACTTAGAATTTTTTCGCTCGGGCTCCGGAGCGACACGATCGCTCCGTTATTCTACGTTCTCTCGGTCCACGGGCATCAGAGAGCAAAACAGCCTAATAGTTTTAAAGTGCCTCAACGATCAGGAATATGGATCTAACGTTCTCGTTTCGAACCGACGACTTTCGGTTCCGGAGCGACACGAACGCTCCATGATTCTCGATTATCTCGACACAGGTAAGAGACAGAGGAGAACAAGTGTATGGTTTTAGAGAGCCACGAGCACCAGGAATAAGGATCTACCGTTGTCATTTCGTTCCGTCGACATTCGGTTCCGGAGCGACTCGAACGGGGACTTAGAATTTTTTCGCTCGGGCTCCGGAGCGACACGATCGCTCCGTTATTCTACGTTCTCTCGGTCCACGGGCATCAGAGAGCAAAACAGCCTAATAGTTTTAGAGTGCCTCAACGATCAGGAATATGGATCTAACGTTCTCGTTTCGAACCGACGACTTTCGGTTCCGGAGCGACACGAACGCTCCATGATTCTCGATTATCTCGACACAGGTAAGAGACAGAGGAGAACAAGTGTATGGTTTTAGAGAGCCACGAGCACCAGGAATAAGGATCTACCGTTGTCATTTCGTTCCGTCGACATTCGGTTCCGGAGCGACACGAACGGGGACTTAGAATTTTTTCGCTCGGGCTCCGGAGCGACACGAACGGGGACTTAGAATTTTTTCGCTCGGGCTCCGGAGCGACACGATCGCTCCGTTATTCTACGTTCTCTCGGTCCACGGGCATCAGAGAGCAAAACAGCCTAATAGTTTTAGAGTGCCTCAACGATCAGGAATATGGATCTAACGTTCTCGTTTCGGACCGACGACTTTCGGTTCCGGAGCGACAGGAACGCTCCATGATTCTCGATTATCTCGACACAGGTAAGAGACAGAGGAGAACAAGTGTATGGTTTTAGAGAGCCACGAGCACCAGGAATAAGGATATACCGTTGTCATTTCGTTCCGTCGACATTCGGTTCCGGAGCGACACGAACGGGGACTTAGAATTTTTTCGCTCGGGCTCCGGAGCGACACGAACGGGGACTTAGAATTTTTTCGCTCGGGCTCCGGAGCGACACGATCGCTCCGTTATTCTACGTTCTCTCGGTCCACGGGCATCAGAGAGCAAAACAGCCTAATAGTTTTAGAGTGCCTCAACGATCAGGAATATGGATCTAACGTTCTCGTTTCGAACCGACGACTTTCGGTTCCGGAGCGACACGAACGCTCCATGATTCTCGATTATCTCGACACAGGTAAGAGACAGAGGAGAACAAGTGTATGGTTTTAGAGAGCCACGAGCACCAGGAATAAGGATCTACCGTTGTCATTTCGTTCCGTCGACATTCGGTTCCGGAGCGACACGAACGGGGACTTAGAATTTTTTCACTCGGGCTCCGGAGCGACACGAACGGGGACTTAGAATTTTTTCGCTCGGGCTCCGGAGCGACACGATCGCTCCGTTATTCTACGTTCTCTCGGTCCACGGGCATCAGAGAGCAAAACAGCCTAATAGTTTTAGAGTGCCTTAACGATCAGGAATATGGATCTAACGTTCTCGTTTCGAACCGACGACTTTCGGTTCCGGAGCGACACGAACGCTCCATGATTCTCGATTATCTCGACACAGGTAAGAGACAGAGGAGAACAAGTGTATGGTTTTAGAGAGCCACGAGCACCAGGAATAAGGATATACCGTTGTCATTTCGTTCCGTCGACATTCGGTTCCGGAGCGACACGAACGGGGACTTAGAATTTTTTCGCTCGGGCTCCGGAGCGACACGAACGGGGACTTAGAATTTTTTCGCTCGGGCTCCGGAGCGACACGATCGCTCCGTTATTCTACGTTCTCTCGGTCCACGGGCATCAGAGAGCAAAACAGCCTAATAGTTTTAGAGTGCCTCAACGATCAGGAATATGGATCTAACGTTCTCGTTTCGAACCGACGACTTTCGGTTCCGGTGCGACACGAACGCTCCATGATTCTCGATTATCTCGACACAGGTAAGAGACAGAGGAGAACAAGTGTATGGTTTTAGAGAGCCACGAGCACCAGGAATAAGGATCTACCGTTGTCATTTCGTTCCGTCGACATTCGGTTCCGGAGCGACACGAACGGGGACTTAGAATTTTTTCGCTCGGGCTCCGGAGCGACACGAACGGGGACTTAGAATTTTTTCGCTCGGGCTCCGGAGCGACACGATCGCTCCGTTATTCTACGTTCTCTCGGTCCACGGGCATCAGAGAGCAAAACAGCCTAATAGTTTTAGAGTGCCTCAACGATCAGGAATATGGATCTAACGTTCTCGTTTCGAACCGACGACTTTCGGTTCCGGAGCGACACGAACGCTCCATGATTCTCGATTATCTCGACACAGGTAAGAGACAGAGGAGAACAAGTGTATGGTTTTAGAGAGCCACGAGCACCAGGAATAAGGATCTACCGTTGTCATTTCGTTCCGTCGACATTCGGTTCCGGAGCGACACGAACGGGGACTTAGAATTTTTTCGCTCGGGCTCCGGAGCGACACGAACGGGGACTTAGAATTTTTTCGCTCGGGCTCCGGAGCGACACGATCGCTCCGTTATTCTACGTTCTCTCGGTCCACGGGCATCAGAGAGCAAAACAGCCTAATAGTTTTAGAGTGCCTCAACGATCAGGAATATGGATCTAACGTTCTCGTTTCGAACCGACGACTTTCGGTTCCGGAGCGAGACGAACGCTCCATGATTCTCGATTATCTCGACACAGGTAAGAGACAGAGGAGAACAAGTGTATGGTTTTAGAGAGCCACGAGCACCAGGAATAAGGATCTACCGTTGTCATTTCGTTCCGTCGACATTCGGTTCCGGAGCGACACGAACGGGGACTTAGAATTTTTTCGCTCGGGCTCCGGAGCGACACGATCGCTCCGTTATTCTACGTTCTCTGGGTCCACGGGCATCAGAGAGCAAAACAGCCTAATAGTTTTAGAGTGCCTCAACGATCAGGAATATGGATCTAACGTTCTCGTTTCGAACCGACGACTTTCGGTTCCGGAGCGACACGAACGCTCCATGATTCTCGATTATCTCGACACAGGTAAGAGACAGAGGAGAACAAGTGTATGGTTTTAGAGAGCCACGAGCACCAGGAATAAGGATCTACCGTTGTCATTTCGTTCCGTCGACATTCGGTTCCGGAGCGACACGAACGGGGACTTAGAATTTTATCACTCGGGCTCCGGAGCGACACGAACGGGGACTTAGAATTTTTTCGCTCGGGCTCCGGAGCGACACGATCGCTCCGTTATTCTACGTTCTCTCGGTCCACGGGCATCAGAGAGCAAAACAGCCTAATAGTTTTAGAGTGCCTCAACGATCAGGAATATGGATCTAACGTTCTCGTTTCGAACCGACGACTTTCGGTTCCGGAGCGACACGAACGCTCCATGATTCTCGATTATCTCGACACAGGTAAGAGACAGAGGAGAACAAGTGTATGGTTTTAGAGAGCCACGAGCACCAGGAATAAGGATCTACCGTTGTCATTTCGTTCCGTCGACATTCGGTTCCGGAGCGACACGAACGGGGACTTAGAATTTTTTCGCTCGGGCTCCGGAGCGACACGAACGGGGACTTAGAATTTTTTCGCTCGGGCTCCGGAGCGACACGATCGCTCCGTTATTCTACGTTCTCTCGGTCCACGGGCATCAGAGAGCAAAACAGCCTAATAGTTTTAGAGTGCCTCAACGATCAGGAATATGGATCTAACGTTCTCGTTTCGAACCGACGACTTTCGGTTCCGGAGCGACACGAACGCTCCATGATTCTCGATTATCTCGACACAGGTAAGAGACAGAGGAGAACAAGTGTATGGTTTTAGAGAGCCACGAGCACCAGGAATAAGGATCTACCGTTGTCATTTCGTTCCGTCGACATTCGGTTCCGGAGCGACACGAACGGGGACTTAGAATTTTTTCGCTCGGGCTCCGGAGCGACACGAACGGGGACTTAGAATTTTTTCGCTCGGGCTCCGGAGCGACACGATCGCTCCGTTATTCTACGTTCTCTCGGTCCACGGGCATCAGAGAGCAAAACAGCCTAATAGTTTTAGAGTGCCTTAACGATCAGGAATATGGATCTAACGTTCTCGTTTCGAACCGACGACTTTCGGTTCCGGAGCGACACGAACGCTCCATGATTCTCGATTATCTCGACACAGGTAAGAGACAGAGGAGAACAAGTGTATGGTTTTAGAGAGCCACGAGCACCAGGAATAAGGATCTACCGTTGTCATTTCGTTCCGTCGACATTCGGTTCCGGAGCGACACGAACGGGGACTTAGAATTTTTTCGCTCGGGCTCCGGAGCGACACGAACGGGGACTTAGAATTTTTTCGCTCGGGCTCCGGAGCGACACGATCGCTCCGTTATTCTACGTTCTCTCGGTCCACGGGCATCAGAGAGCAAAACAGCCTAATAGTTTTAGAGTGCCTCAACGATCAGGAATATGGATCTAACGTTCTCGTTTCGAACCGACGACTTTCGGTTCCGGAGCGACACGAACGCTCCATGATTCTCGATTATCTCGACACAGGTAAGAGACAGAGGAGAACAAGTGTATGGTTTTAGAGAGCCACGAGCACCAGGAATAAGGATCTACCGTTGTCATTTCGTTCCGTCGAGATTCGGTTCCGGAGCGACACGAACGGGGACTTAGAATTTTTTCACTCGGGCTCCGGAGCGACACGAACGGGGACTTAGAATTTTTTCGCTCGGGCTCCGGAGCGACACGATCGCTCCGTTATTCTACGTTCTCTCGGTCCACGGGCATCAGAGAGCAAAACAGCCTAATAGTTTTAGAGTGCCTTAACGATCAGGAATATGGATCTAACGTTCTCGTTTCGAACCGACGACTTTCGGTTCCGGAGCGACACGAACGCTCCATGATTCTCGATTATCTCGACACAGGTAAGAGACAGAGGAGAACAAGTGTATGGTTTTAGAGAGCCACGAGCACCAGGAATAAGGATCTACCGTTGTCATTTCGTTCCGTCGACATTCGGTTCCGGAGCGACACGAACGGGGACTTAGAATTTTTTCGCTCGGGCTCCGGAGCGACACGATCGCTCCGTTATTCTACGTTCTCTCGGTCCACGGGCATCAGAGAGCAAAACAGCCTAATAGTTTTAAAGTGCCTCAACGATCAGGAATATGGATCTAACGTTCTCGTTTCGAACCGACGACTTTCGGTTCCGGAGCGACACGAACGCTCCATGATTCTCGATTATCTCGACACAGGTAAGAGACAGAGGAGAACAAGTGTATGGTTTTAGAGAGCCACGAGCACCAGGAATAAGGATCTACCGTTGTCATTTCGTTCCGTCGACATTCGGTTCCGGAGCGACTCGAACGGGGACTTAGAATTTTTTCGCTCGGGCTCCGGAGCGACACGATCGCTCCGTTATTCTACGTTCTCTCGGTCCACGGGCATCAGAGAGCAAAACAGCCTAATAGTTTTAGAGTGCCTCAACGATCAGGAATATGGATCTAACGTTCTCGTTTCGAACCGACGACTTTCGGTTCCGGAGCGACACGAACGCTCCATGATTCTCGATTATCTCGACACAGGTAAGAGACAGAGGAGAACAAGTGTATGGTTTTAGAGAGCCACGAGCACCAGGAATAAGGATCTACCGTTGTCATTTCGTTCCGTCGACATTCGGTTCCGGAGCGACACGAACGGGGACTTAGAATTTTTTCGCTCGGGCTCCGGAGCGACACGAACGGGGACTTAGAATTTTTTCGCTCGGGCTCCGGAGCGACACGATCGCTCCGTTATTCTACGTTCTCTCGGTCCACGGGCATCAGAGAGCAAAACAGCCTAATAGTTTTAGAGTGCCTCAACGATCAGGAATATGGATCTAACGTTCTCGTTTCGGACCGACGACTTTCGGTTCCGGAGCGACACGAACGCTCCATGATTCTCGATTATCTCGACACAGGTAAGAGACAGAGGAGAACAAGTGTATGGTTTTAGAGAGCCACGAGCACCAGGAATAAGGATATACCGTTGTCATTTCGTTCCGTCGACATTCGGTTCCGGAGCGACACGAACGGGGACTTAGAATTTTTTCGCTCGGGCTCCGGAGCGACACGAACGGGGACTTAGAATTTTTTCGCTCGGGCTCCGGAGCGACACGATCGCTCCGTTATTCTACGTTCTCTCGGTCCACGGGCATCAGAGAGCAAAACAGCCTAATAGTTTTAGAGTGCCTCAACGATCAGGAATATGGATCTAACGTTCTCGTTTCGAACCGACGACTTTCGGTTCCGGAGCGACACGAACGCTCCATGATTCTCGATTATCTCGACACAGGTAAGAGACAGAGGAGAACAAGTGTATGGTTTTAGAGAGCCACGAGCACCAGGAATAAGGATCTACCGTTGTCATTTCGTTCCGTCGACATTCGGTTCCGGAGCGACACGAACGGGGACTTAGAATTTTTTCACTCGGGCTCCGGAGCGACACGAACGGGGACTTAGAATTTTTTCGCTCGGGCTCCGGAGCGACACGATCGCTCCGTTATTCTACGTTCTCTCGGTCCACGGGCATCAGAGAGCAAAACAGCCTAATAGTTTTAGAGTGCCTTAACGATCAGGAATATGGATCTAACGTTCTCGTTTCGAACCGACGACTTTCGGTTCCGGAGCGACACGAACGCTCCATGATTCTCGATTATCTCGACACAGGTAAGAGACAGAGGAGAACAAGTGTATGGTTTTAGAGAGCCACGAGCACCAGGAATAAGGATATACCGTTGTCATTTCGTTCCGTCGACATTCGGTTCCGGAGCGACACGAACGGGGACTTAGAATTTTTTCGCTCGGGCTCCGGAGCGACACGAACGGGGACTTAGAATTTTTTCGCTCGGGCTCCGGAGCGACACGATCGCTCCGTTATTCTACGTTCTCTCGGTCCACGGGCATCAGAGAGCAAAACAGCCTAATAGTTTTAGAGTGCCTCAACGATCAGGAATATGGATCTAACGTTCTCGTTTCGAACCGACGACTTTCGGTTCCGGTGCGACACGAACGCTCCATGATTCTCGATTATCTCGACACAGGTAAGAGACAGAGGAGAACAAGTGTATGGTTTTAGAGAGCCACGAGCACCAGGAATAAGGATCTACCGTTGTCATTTCGTTCCGTCGACATTCGGTTCCGGAGCGACACGAACGGGGACTTAGAATTTTTTCGCTCGGGCTCCGGAGCGACACGAACGGGGACTTAGAATTTTTTCGCTCGGGCTCCGGAGCGACACGATCGCTCCGTTATTCTACGTTCTCTCGGTCCACGGGCATCAGAGAGCAAAACAGCCTAATAGTTTTAGAGTGCCTCAACGATCAGGAATATGGATCTAACGTTCTCGTTTCGAACCGACGACTTTCGGTTCCGGAGCGACACGAACGCTCCATGATTCTCGATTATCTCGACACAGGTAAGAGACAGAGGAGAACAAGTGTATGGTTTTAGAGAGCCACGAGCACCAGGAATAAGGATCTACCGTTGTCATTTCGTTCCGTCGACATTCGGTTCCGGAGCGACACGAACGGGGACTTAGAATTTTTTCGCTCGGGCTCCGGAGCGACACGAACGGGGACTTAGAATTTTTTCGCTCGGGCTCCGGAGCGACACGATCGCTCCGTTATTCTACGTTCTCTCGGTCCACGGGCATCAGAGAGCAAAACAGCCTAATAGTTTTAGAGTGCCTCAACGATCAGGAATATGGATCTAACGTTCTCGTTTCGAACCGACGACTTTCGGTTCCGGAGCGAGACGAACGCTCCATGATTCTCGATTATCTCGACACAGGTAAGAGACAGAGGAGAACAAGTGTATGGTTTTAGAGAGCCACGAGCACCAGGAATAAGGATCTACCGTTGTCATTTCGTTCCGTCGACATTCGGTTCCGGAGCGACACGAACGGGGACTTAGAATTTTTTCGCTCGGGCTCCGGAGCGACACGATCGCTCCGTTATTCTACGTTCTCTGGGTCCACGGGCATCAGAGAGCAAAACAGCCTAATAGTTTTAGAGTGCCTCAACGATCAGGAATATGGATCTAACGTTCTCGTTTCGAACCGACGACTTTCGGTTCCGGAGCGACACGAACGCTCCATGATTCTCGATTATCTCGACACAGGTAAGAGACAGAGGAGAACAAGTGTATGGTTTTAGAGAGCCACGAGCACCAGGAATAAGGATCTACCGTTGTCATTTCGTTCCGTCGACATTCGGTTCCGGAGCGACACGAACGGGGACTTAGAATTTTATCACTCGGGCTCCGGAGCGACACGAACGGGGACTTAGAATTTTTTCGCTCGGGCTCCGGAGCGACACGATCGCTCCGTTATTCTACGTTCTCTCGGTCCACGGGCATCAGAGAGCAAAACAGCCTAATAGTTTTAGAGTGCCTCAACGATCAGGAATATGGATCTAACGTTCTCGTTTCGAACCGACGACTTTCGGTTCCGGAGCGACACGAACGCTCCATGATTCTCGATTATCTCGACACAGGTAAGAGACAGAGGAGAACAAGTGTATGGTTTTAGAGAGCCACGAGCACCAGGAATAAGGATCTACCGTTGTCATTTCGTTCCGTCGACATTCGGTTCCGGAGCGACACGAACGGGGACTTAGAATTTTTTCGCTCGGGCTCCGGAGCGACACGAACGGGGACTTAGAATTTTTTCGCTCGGGCTCCGGAGCGACACGATCGCTCCGTTATTCTACGTTCTCTCGGTCCACGGGCATCAGAGAGCAAAACAGCCTAATAGTTTTAGAGTGCCTCAACGATCAGGAATATGGATCTAACGTTCTCGTTTCGAACCGACGACTTTCGGTTCCGGTGCGACACGAACGCTCCATGATTCTCGATTATCTCGACACAGGTAAGAGACAGAGGAGAACAAGTGTATGGTTTTAGAGAGCCACGAGCACCAGGAATAAGGATCTACCGTTGTCATTTCGTTCCGTCGACATTCGGTTCCGGAGCGACACGAACGGGGACTTAGAATTTTTTCGCTCGGGCTCCGGAGCGACACGAACGGGGACTTAGAATTTTTTCGCTCGGGCTCCGGAGCGACACGATCGCTCCGTTATTCTACGTTCTCTCGGTCCACGGGCATCAGAGAGCAAAACAGCCTAATAGTTTTAGAGTGCCTCAACTATCAGGAATATGGATCTAACGTTCTCGTTTCGAACCGACGACTTTCGGTTCCGGAGCGACACGAACGCTCCATGATTCTCGATTATCTCGACACAGGTAAGAGACAGAGGAGAACAAGTGTATGGTTTTAGAGAGCCACGAGCACCAGGAATAAGGATCTACCGTTGTCATTTCGTTCCGTCGACATTCGGTTCCGGAGCGACACGAACGGGGACTTAGAATTTTTTCGCTCGGGTTCCGGAGCGACACGAACGGGGACTTAGAATTTTTTCGTTCGGGCTCCGGAGCGACACGATCGCTCCGTTATTCTACGTTCTCTCGGTCCACGGGCATCAGAGAGCAAAACAGCCTAATAGTTTTAGAGTGCCCCAACGATCAGGAATATGGATCTAACGTTCTCGTTTCGAACCGACGACTTTCGGTTCCGGAGCGACACGAACGCTCCATGATTCTCGATTATCTCGACACAGGTAAGAGACAGAGGAGAACAAGTGTATGGTTTTAGAGAGCCACGAGCACCAGGAATAAGGATCTACCGTTGTCATTTCGTTCCGTCGACATTCGGTTCCGGAGCGACACGAACGGGGACTTAGAATTTTTTCGCTCGGGCTCCGGAGCGACACGAACGGGGACTTAGAATTTTTTCGCTCGGGCTCCGGAGCGACACGATCGCTCCGTTATTCTACGTTCTCTCGGTCCACGGGCATCAGAGAGCAAAACAGACTAATAGTTTTAGAGTGCCTCAACGATCAGGAATATGGATCTAACGTTCTCGATTCGAACCGACGACTTTCGGTTCCGGAGCGACACGAACGCTCCATGATTCTCGATTATCTCGACACAGGTAAGAGACAGAGGAGAACAAGTGTATGGTTTTAGAGAGCCACGAGCACCAGGAATAAGGATCTACCGTTGTCATTTCGTTCCGTCGACATTCGGTTCCGGAGCGACACGAACGGGGACTTAGAATTTTTTCGCTCGGGCTCCGGAGCGACACGAACGGGGACTTAGAATTTTTTCGCTCGGGCTCCGGAGCGACACCATCGCTTCGTTATTCTACGTTCTCTCGGTCCACGGGCATCAGAGAGCAAAACAGCCTAATAGTTTTAGAGTGCCTCAACGATCAGGAATATGGATCTAACGTTCTCGTTTCGAACCGACGACTTTCGGTTCCGGAGCGACACGAACGCTCCATGATTCTCGATTATCTCGACACAGGTAAGAGACAGAGGAGAACAAGTGTATGGTTTTAGAGAGCCACGAGCACCAGGAATAAGGATCTACCGTTGTCATTTCGTTCCGTCGACATTCGGTTCCGGAGCGACACGAACGGGGACTTAGAATTTTTTCGCTCGGGCTCCGGAGCGACACGAACGGGGACTTAGAACTTTTCGCTCGGGCTCCGGAGCGACACGATCGCTCCGTTATTCTACGTTCTCTCGGTCCACGGGCATCAGAGAGCAAAACAGCCTAATAGTTTTAGAGTGCCTCAACGATCAGGAATATGGATCTAACGTTCTCGTTTCGAACCGACGACTTTCGGTTCCGGAGCGACACGAACGCTCCATGATTCTCGATTATCTCGACACAGGTAAGAGACAGAGGAGAACAAGTGTATGGTTTTAGAGAGCCACGAGCACCAGGAATAAGGATCTACCGTTGTCATTTCGTTCCGTCGACATTCGGTTCCGGAGCGACACGAACGGGGACTTAGAATTTTTTCGCTCGGGCTCCGGAGCGACACGATCGCTCCGTTATTCTACGTTCTCTCGGTCCATGGGCATCAGAGAGCAAAACAGCCTAATAGTTTTAGAGTGCCTCAACGATCAGGAATATGGATCTAACGTTCTCGTTTCGAACCGACGACTTTCGGTTCCGGAGCGACACGAACGCTCCATGATTCTCGATTATCTCGACACAGGTAAGAGACAGAGGAGAACAAGTGTATGGTTTTAGAGAGCCACGAGCACCAGGAATAAGGATCTACCGTTGTCATTTCGTTCCGTCGACATTCGGTTCCGGAGCGACACGAACGGGGACTTAGAATTTTTTCGCTCGGGCTCCGGAGCGACACGAACGGGAACTTAGAATTTTTTCGCTCGGGCTCCGGAGCGACACGATCGCTCCGTTATTCTACGTTCTCTCGGTCCACGGGCATCAGAGAGCAAAACAGCCTAATAGTTTTAAAGTGCCTCAACGATCAGGAATATGGATCTAACGTTCTCGTTTCGAACCGACGACTTTCGGTTCCGGAGCGACACGAACGCTCCATGATTCTCGATTATCTCGACACAGGTAAGAGACAGAGGAGAACAAGTGTATGGTTTTAGAGAGCCACGAGCACCAGGAATAAGGATCTACCGTTGTCATTTCGTTCCGTCGACATTCGGTTCCGGAGCGACACGAACGGGGACTTAGAATTTTTTCGCTCGGGCTCCGGAGCGACACGATCGCTCCGTTATTCTACGTTCTCTCGGTCCACGGGCATCAGAGAGCAAAACAGCCTAATAGTTTTAGAGTGCCTCAACGATCAGGAATATGGATCTAACGTTCTCGTTTCGAACCGACGACTTTCGGTTCCGGAGCGACACGAACGCTCCATGATTCTCGATTATCTCGACACAGGTAAGAGACAGAGGAGAACAAGTGTATGGTTTTAGAGAGCCACGAGCACCAGGAATAAGGATCTACCGTTGTCATTGCGTTCCGTCGACATTCGGTTCCGGAGCGACACGAACGGGGACTTAGAATTTTTTCGCTCGGGCTCCGGAGCGACACGAACGGGGACTTAGAATTTTTTCGCTCGGGCTCCGGAGCGACACGATCGCTCCGTTATTCTACGTTCTCTCGGTCCACGGGCATCAGAGAGCAAAACAGCCTAATAGTTTTAGAGTGCCTCAACGATCAGGAATATGGATCTAACGTTCTCGCTTCGAACCGACGACTTTCGGTTCCGGAGCGACACGAACGCTCCATGATTCTCGATTATCTCGACACAGGTAAGAGACAGAGGAGAACAAGTGTATGGTTTTAGAGAGCCACGAGCACCAGGAATAAGGATATACCGTTGTCATTTCGTTCCGTCGACATTCGGTTCCGGAGCGACACGAACGGGGACTTAGAATTTTTTCGCTCGGGCTCCGGAGCGACACGAACGGGGACTTAGAATTTTTTCGCTCGGGCTCCGGAGCGACACGATCGCTCCGTTATTCTACGTTCTCTCGGTCCACGGGCATCAGAGAGCAAAACAGCCTAATAGTTTTAGAGTGCCTCAACGATCAGGAATATGGATCTAACGTTCTCGTTTCGAACCGACGACTTTCGGTTCCGGAGCGACACGAACGCTCCATGATTCTCGATTATCTCGACACAGGTAAGAGACAGAGGAGAACAAGTGTATGGTTTTAGAGAGCCACGAGCACCAGGAATAAGGATCTACCGTTGTCATTTCGTTCCGTCGACATTCGGTTCCGGAGCGACACGAACGGGGACTTAGAATTTTTTCACTCGGGCTCCGGAGCGACACGAACGGGGACTTAGAATTTTTTCGCTCGGGCTCCGGAGCGACACGATCGCTCCGTTATTCTACGTTCTCTCGGTCCACGGGCATCAGAGAGCAAAACAGCCTAATAGTTTTAGAGTGCCTTAACGATCAGGAATATGGATCTAACGTTCTCGTTTCGAACCGACGACTTTCGGTTCCGGAGCGACACGAACGCTCCATGATTCTCGATTATCTCGACACAGGTAAGAGACAGAGGAGAACAAGTGTATGGTTTTAGAGAGCCACGAGCACCAGGAATAAGGATCTACCGTTGTCATTTCGTTCCGTCGACATTCGGTTCCGGAGCGACACGAACGGGGACTTAGAATTTTTTCGCTCGGGCTCCGGAGCGACACGAACGGGGACTTAGAATTTTTTCGCTCGGGCTCCGGAGCGACACGATCGCTCCGTTATTCTACGTTCTCTCGGTCCACGGGCATCAGAGAGCAAAACAGCCTAATAGTTTTAGAGTGCCTCAACGATCAGGAATATGGATCTAACGTTCTCGTTTCGAACCGACGACTTTCGGTTCCGGTGCGACACGAACGCTCCATGATTCTCGATTATCTCGACACAGGTAAGAGACAGAGGAGAACAAGTGTATGGTTTTAGAGAGCCACGAGCACCAGGAATAAGGATCTACCGTTGTCATTTCGTTCCGTCGACATTCGGTTCCGGAGCGACACGAACGGGGACTTAGAATTTTTTCGCTCGGGCTCCGGAGCGACACGAACGGGGACTTAGAATTTTTTCGCTCGGGCTCCGGAGCGACACGATCGCTCCGTTATTCTACGTTCTCTCGGTCCACGGGCATCAGAGAGCAAAACAGCCTAATAGTTTTAGAGTGCCTCAACGATCAGGAATATGGATCTAACGTTCTCGTTTCGAACCGACGACTTTCGGTTCCGGAGCGACACGAACGCTCCATGATTCTCGATTATCTCGACACAGGTAAGAGACAGAGGAGAACAAGTGTATGGTTTTAGAGAGCCACGAGCACCAGGAATAAGGATCTACCGTTGTCATTTCGTTCCGTCGACATTCGGTTCCGGAGCGACACGAACGGGGACTTAGAATTTTTTCGCTCGGGCTCCGGAGCGACACGAACGGGGACTTAGAATTTTTTCGCTCGGGCTCCGGAGCGACACGATCGCTCCGTTATTCTACGTTCTCTCGGTCCACGGGCATCAGAGAGCAAAACAGCCTAATAGTTTTAGAGTGCCTCAACGATCAGGAATATGGATCTAACGTTCTCGTTTCGAACCGACGACTTTCGGTTCCGGAGCGAGACGAACGCTCCATGATTCTCGATTATCTCGACACAGGTAAGAGACAGAGGAGAACAAGTGTATGGTTTTAGAGAGCCACGAGCACCAGGAATAAGGATCTACCGTTGTCCTTTCGTTCCGTCGACATTCGGTTCCGGAGCGACACGAACGGGGACTTAGAATTTTTTCGCTCGGGCTCCGGAGCGACACGATCGCTCCGTTATTCTACGTTCTCTCGGTCCACGGGCATCAGAGAGCAAAACAGCCTAATAGTTTTAGAGTGCCTCAACGATCAGGAATATGGATCTAACGTTCTCGTTTCGAACCGACGACTTTCGGTTCCGGAGCGACACGAACGCTCCATGATTCTCGATTATCTCGACACAGGTAAGAGACAGAGGAGAACAAGTGTATGGTTTTAGAGAGCCACGAGCACCAGGAATAAGGATCTACCGTTGTCCTTTCTTTCCGTCGACATTCGGTTCCGGAGCGACACGAACGGGGACTTAGAATTTTTTCGCTCGGGCTCCGGAGCGACACGAACGGGGACTTAGAATTTTTTCGCTCGGGCTCCGGAGCGACACGATCGCTCCGTTATTCTACGTTCTCTCGGTCCACGGGCATCAGAGAGCAAAACAGCCTAATAGTTTTAGAGTGCCTCAACGATCAGGAATATGGATCTAACGTTCTCGTTTCGAACCGACGACTTTCGGTTCCGGAGCGACACGAACGCTCCATGATTCTCGATTATCTCGACACAGGTAAGAGACAGAGGAGAACAAGTGTATGGTTTTAGAGAGCCACGAGCACCAGGAATAAGGATCTACCGTTGTCCTTTCGTTCCGTCGACATTCGGTTCCGGAGCGACACGAACGGGGACTTAGAATTTTTTCGCTCGGGCTCCGGAGCGACACGATCGCTCCGTTATTCTACGTTCTCTCGGTCCACGGGCATCAGAGAGCAAAACAGCCTAATAGTTTTAGAGTGCCTCAACGATCAGGAATATGGATCTAACGTTCTCGTTTCGAACCGACGACTTTCGGTTCCGGAGCGACACGAACGCTCCATGATTCTCGATTATCTCGACACAGGTAAGAGACAGAGGAGAACAAGTGTATGGTTTTAGAGAGCCACGAGCACCAGGAATAAGGATCTACCGTTGTCATTTCGTTCCGTCGACATTCGGTTCCGGAGCGACACGAACGGGGACTTAGAATTTTTTCACTCGGGCTCCGGAGCGACACGAACGGGGACTTAGAATTTTTTCGCTCGGGCTCCGGAGCGACACGATCGCTCCGTTATTCTACGTTCTCTCGGTCCACGGGCATCAGAGAGCAAAACAGCCTAATAGTTTTAGAGTGCCTCAACGATTAGGAATATGGATCTAACGTTCTCGTTTCGAACCGACGACTTTCGGTTCCGGAGCGACACGAACGCTCCATGATTCTCGATTATCTCGACACAGGTAAGAGACAGAGGAGAACAAGTGTATGGTTTTAGAGAGCCACGAGCACCAGGAATAAGGATCTACCGTTGTCATTTCGTTCCGTCGACATTCGGTTCCGGAGCGACACGAACGGGGACTTAGAATTTTTTCGCTTGGGCTCCGGAGCGACACGAACGGGGACTTAGAATTTTTTCGCTCGGGCTCCGGAGCGACACGATCGCTCCGTTATTCTACGTTCTCTCGGTCCACGGACATCAGAGAGCAAAACAGCCTAATAGTTTTAGAGTGCCTCAACGATCAGGAATATGGATCTAACGTTCTCGTTTCGAACCGACGACTTTCGGTTCCGGAGCGACACGAACGCT
Organism: Calliopsis andreniformis; assembly: GCF_051401765.1. NCBI lineage: Eukaryota > Metazoa > Arthropoda > Insecta > Hymenoptera > Andrenidae > Calliopsis > Calliopsis andreniformis. The sequence goes on along the minus strand of NW_027480764.1, from coordinate 145,404 downwards.
CCATGATTCTCGATTATCTCGACACAGGTAAGAGACAGAGGAGAACAAGTGTATGGTTTTAGAGAGCCAGGAGCACCAGGAATAAGGATCTACCGTTGTCATTTCGTTCCGTCGACATTCGGTTCCGGAGCGACACGAACGGGGACTTAGAATTTTTTCGCTCGGGCTCCGGAGCGACACGATCGCTCCGTTATTCTACGTTCTCTCGGTCCACGGGCATCAGAGAGCAAAACAGCCTAATAGTTTTAGAGTGCCTCAACGATCAGGAATATGGATCTAACGTTCTCGTTTCGAACCGACGACTTTCGGTTCCGGAGCGACACGAACGCTCCATGATTCTCGATTATCTCGACACAGGTAAGAGACAGAGGAGAACAAGTGTATGGTTTTAGAGAGCCACGAGCACCAGGAATAAGGATCTACCGTTGTCATTTCGTTCCGTCGACATTCGGTTCCGGAGCGACACGAACGGGGACTTAGAACTTTTTCGCTCGGGCTCCGGAGCGACACGATCGCTCCGTTATTCTACGTTCTCTCGGTCCACGGGCATCAGAGAGCAAGACAGCCTAATAGTTTTAGAGTGCCTCAACGATCAGGAATATGGATCTAACGTTCTCGTTTCGAACCGACGACTTTCGGTTCCGGAGCGACACGAACGCACCATGATTCTCGATTATCTCGACACAGGTAAGAGACAGAGGAGAACAAGTGTATGGTTTTAGAGAGCCACGAGCACCAGGAATAAGGATCTACCGTTGTCATTTCGTTCCGTCGACATTCGGTTCCGGAGCGACACGAACGGGGACTTAGAATTTTTTCGCTTGGGCTCCGGAGCGACACGAACGGGGACTTAGAATTTTTTCGCTCGGGCTCCGGAGCGACACGATCGCTCCGTTATTCTACGTTCTCTCGGTCCACGGGCATCAGAGAGCAAAACAGCCTAATAGTTTTAGAGTGCCTCAACGATCAGGAATATGGATCTAACGTTCTCGTTTCGAACCGACGACTTTCGGTTCCGGAGCGACACGAACGCTCCATGATTCTCGATTATCTCGACACAGGTAAGAGACAGAGGAGAACAAGTGTATGGTTTTAGAGAGCCACGAGCACCAGGAATAAGGATCTACCGTTGTCATTTCGTTCCGTCGACATTCGGTTCCGGAGCGACACGAACGGGGACTTAGAATTTTTTCGCTTGGGCTCCGGAGCGACACGAACGGGGACTTAGAATTTTTTCGCTCGGGCTCCGGAGCGACACGATCGCTCCGTTATTCTACGTTCTCTCGGTCCACGGACATCAGAGAGCAAAACAGCCTAATAGTTTTAGAGTGCCTCAACGATCAGGAATATGGATCTAACGTTCTCGTTTCGAACCGACGACTTTCGGTTCCGGAGCGACACGAACGCTCCATGATTCTCGATTATCTCGACACAGGTAAGAGACAGAGGAGAACAAGTGTATGGTTTTAGAGAGCCAGGAGCACCAGGAATAAGGATCTACCGTTGTCATTTCGTTCCGTCGACATTCGGTTCCGGAGCGACACGAACGGGGACTTAGAACTTTTTCGCTCGGGCTCCGGAGCGACACGATCGCTCCGTTATTCTACGTTCTCTCGGTCCACGGGCATCAGAGAGCAAGACAGCCTAATAGTTTTAGAGTGCCTCAACGATCAGGAATATGGATCTAACGTTATCGTTTCGAACCGACGACTTTCGGTTCCGGAGCGACACGAACGCACCATGATTCTCGATTATCTCGACACAGGTAAGAGACAGAGGAGAACAAGTGTATGGTTTTAGAGAGCCACGAGCACCAGGAATAAGGATCTACCGTTGTCATTTCGTTCCGTCGACAATCGGTTCCGGAGCGACACGAACGGGGACTTAGAATTTTTTCGCTTGGGCTCCGGAGCGACACGAACGGGGACTTAGAATTTTTTCGCTCGGGCTCCGGAGCGACACGATCGCTCCGTTATTCTACGTTCTCTCGGTCCACGGGCATCAGAGAGCAAAACAGCCTAATAGTTTTAGAGTGCCTCAACGATCAGGAATATGGATCTAACGTTCTCGTTTCGAACCGACGACTTTCGGTTCCGGAGCGACACGAACGCTCCATGATTCTCGATTATCTCGACACAGGTAAGAGACAGAGGAGAACAAGTGTATGGTTTTAGAGAGCCACGAGCACCAGGAATAAGGATCTACCGTTGTCATTTCGTTCCGTCGACATTCGGTTCCGGAGCGACACGAACGGGGACTTAGAATTTTTTCGCTCGGGCTCCGGAGCGACACGAACGGGGACTTAGAATTTTTTCGCTCGGGCTCCGGAGCGACACGATCGCTCCGTTATTCTACGTTCTCTCGGTCCACGGGCATCAGAGAGCAAAACAGCCTAATAGTTTTAGAGTGCCTCAACGATCAGGAATATGGATCTAACGTTCTCGTTTCGAACCGACGACTTTCGGTTCCGGAGCGACACGAACGCTCCATGATTCTCGATTATCTCGACACAGGTAAGAGACAGAGGAGAACAAGTGTATGGTTTTAGAGAGCCACGAGCACCAGGAATAAGGATCTACCGTTGTCATTTCGTTCCGTCGACATTCGGTTCCGGAGCGACACGAACGGGGACTTAGAACTTTTTCGCTCGGGCTCCGGAGCGACACGATCGCTCCGTTATTCTACGTTCTCTCGGTCCACGGGCATCAGAGAGCAAGACAGCCTAATAGTTTTAGAGTGCCTCAACGATCAGGAATATGGATCTAACGTTCTCGTTTCGAACCGACGACTTTCGGTTCCGGAGCGACACGAACGCACCATGATTCTCGATTATCTCGACACAGGTAAGAGACAGAGGAGAACAAGTGTATGGTTTTAGAGAGCCACGAGCACCAGGAATAAGGATCTACCGTTGTCATTTCGTTCCGTCGACATTCGGTTCCGGAGCGACACGAACGGGGACTTAGAATTTTTTCGCTTGGGCTCCGGAGCGACACGAACGGGGACTTAGAATTTTTTCGCTCGGGCTCCGGAGCGACACGATCGCTCCGTTATTCTACGTTCTCTCGGTCCACGGGCATCAGAGAGCAAAACAGCCTAATAGTTTTAGAGTGCCTCAACGATCAGGAATATGGATCTAACGTTCTCGTTTCGAACCGACGACTTTCGGTTCCGGAGCGACACGAACGCTCCATGATTCTCGATTATCTCGACACAGGTAAGAGACAGAGGAGAACAAGTGTATGGTTTTAGAGAGCCACGAGCACCAGGAATAAGGATCTACCGTTGTCATTTCGTTCCGTCGACATTCGGTTCCGGAGCGACACGAACGGGGACTTAGAATTTTTTCGCTTGGGCTCCGGAGCGACACGAACGGGGACTTAGAATTTTTTCGCTCGGGCTCCGGAGCGACACGATCGCTCCGTTATTCTACGTTCTCTCGGTCCACGGACATCAGAGAGCAAAACAGCCTAATAGTTTTAGAGTGCCTCAACGATCAGGAATATGGATCTAACGTTCTCGTTTCGAACCGACGACTTTCGGTTCCGGAGCGACACGAACGCTCCATGATTCTCGATTATCTCGACACAGGTAAGAGACAGAGGAGAACAAGTGTATGGTTTTAGAGAGCCAGGAGCACCAGGAATAAGGATCTACCGTTGTCATTTCGTTCCGTCGACATTCGGTTCCGGAGCGACACGAACGGGGACTTAGAACTTTTTCGCTCGGGCTCCGGAGCGACACGATCGCTCCGTTATTCTACGTTCTCTCGGTCCACGGGCATCAGAGAGCAAGACAGCCTAATAGTTTTAGAGTGCCTCAACGATCAGGAATATGGATCTAACGTTATCGTTTCGAACCGACGACTTTCGGTTCCGGAGCGACACGAACGCACCATGATTCTCGATTATCTCGACACAGGTAAGAGACAGAGGAGAACAAGTGTATGGTTTTAGAGAGCCACGAGCACCAGGAATAAGGATCTACCGTTGTCATTTCGTTCCGTCGACAATCGGTTCCGGAGCGACACGAACGGGGACTTAGAATTTTTTCGCTTGGGCTCCGGAGCGACACGAACGGGGACTTAGAATTTTTTCGCTCGGGCTCCGGAGCGACACGATCGCTCCGTTATTCTACGTTCTCTCGGTCCACGGGCATCAGAGAGCAAAACAGCCTAATAGTTTTAGAGTGCCTCAACGATCAGGAATATGGATCTAACGTTCTCGTTTCGAACCGACGACTTTCGGTTCCGGAGCGACACGAACGCTCCATGATTCTCGATTATCTCGACACAGGTAAGAGACAGAGGAGAACAAGTGTATGGTTTTAGAGAGCCACGAGCACCAGGAATAAGGATCTACCGTTGTCATTTCGTTCCGTCGACATTCGGTTCCGGAGCGACACGAACGGGGACTTAGAATTTTTTCGCTCGGGCTCCGGAGCGACACGAACGGGGACTTAGAATTTTTTCGCTCGGGCTCCGGAGCGACACGATCGCTCCGTTATTCTACGTTCTCTCGGTCCACGGGCATCAGAGAGCAAAACAGCCTAATAGTTTTAGAGTGCCTCAACGATCAGGAATATGGATCTAACGTTCTCGTTTCGAACCGACGACTTTCGGTTCCGGAGCGACACGAACGCTCCATGATTCTCGATTATCTCGACACAGGTAAGAGACAGAGGAGAACAAGTGTATGGTTTTAGAGAGCCACGAGCACCAGGAATAAGGATCTACCGTTGTCATTTCGTTCCGTCGACATTCGGTTCCGGAGCGACACGAACGGGGACTTAGAACTTTTTCGCTCGGGCTCCGGAGCGACACGATCGCTCCGTTATTCTACGTTCTCTCGGTCCACGGGCATCAGAGAGCAAGACAGCCTAATAGTTTTAGAGTGCCTCAACGATCAGGAATATGGATCTAACGTTCTCGTTTCGAACCGACGACTTTCGGTTCCGGAGCGACACGAACGCACCATGATTCTCGATTATCTCGACACAGGTAAGAGACAGAGGAGAACAAGTGTATGGTTTTAGAGAGCCACGAGCACCAGGAATAAGGATCTACCGTTGTCATTTCGTTCCGTCGACATTCGGTTCCGGAGCGACACGAACGGGGACTTAGAATTTTTTCGCTTGGGCTCCGGAGCGACACGAACGGGGACTTAGAATTTTTTCGCTTGGGCTCCGGAGCGACACGATCGCTCCGTTATTCTACGTTCTCTCGGTCCACGGGCATCAGAGAGCAAAACAGCCTAATAGTTTTAGAGTGCCTCAACGATCAGGAATATGGATCTAACGTTCTCGTTTCGAACCGACGACTTTCGGTTCCGGAGCGACACGAACGCTCCATGATTCTCGATTATCTCGACACAGGTAAGAGACAGAGGAGAACAAGTGTATGGTTTTAGAGAGCCACGAGCACCAGGAATAAGGATCTACCGTTGTCATTTCGTTCCGTCGACATTCGGTTCCGGAGCGACACGAACGGGGACTTAGAATTTTTTCGCTCGGGCTCCGGAGCGACACGAACGGGGACTTAGAATTTTTTCGCTCGGGCTCCGGAGCGACACGATCGCTCCGTTATTCTACGTTCTCTCGGTCCACGGGCATCAGAGAGCAAAACAGCCTAATAGTTTTAGAGTGCCTCAACGATCAGGAATATGGATCTAACGTTCTCGTTTCGAACCGACGACTTTCGGTTCCGGAGCGACACGAACGCTCCATGATTCTCGATTATCTCGACACAGGTAAGAGACAGAGGAGAACAAGTGTATGGTTTTAGAGAGCCACGAGCACCAGGAATAAGGATCTACCGTTGTCATTTCGTTCCGTCGACATTCGGTTCCGGAGCGACACGAACGGGGACTTAGAATTTTTTCGCTCGGGTTCCGGAGCGACACGAACGGGGACTTAGAATTTTTTCGCTCGGGCTCCGGAGCGACACGATCGCTCCGTTATTCTACGTTCTCTCGGTCCACGGGCATCAGAGAGCAAAACAGCCTAATAGTTTTAGAGTGCCTCAACGATCAGGAATATGTATCTAACGTTCTCGTTTCGAACCGACGACTTTCGGTTCCGGAGCGACACGAACGCTCCATGATTCTCGATTATCTCGACACAGGTAAGAGACAGAGGAGAACAAGTGTATGGTTTTAGAGAGCCACGAGCACCAGGAATAAGTATATACCGTTGTCATTTCGTTCCGTCGACATTCGGTTCCGGAGCGACACGAACGGGGACTTAGAATTATTTCGCTCGGGCTCCGGAGCGACACGAACGGGGACTTAGAATTTTTTCGCTCGGGCTCCGGAGCGACACGATCGCTCCGTTATTCTACGTTCTCTCGGTCCACGGGCATCAGAGAGCAAAACAGCCTAATAGTTTTAGAGTGCCTCAACGATCAGGAATATGGATCTAACGTTCTCGTTTCGAACCGACGACTTTCGGTTCCGGAGCGACACGAACGCTCCATGATTCTCGATTATCTCGACACAGGTAAGAGACAGAGGAGAACAAGTGTATGGTTTTAGAGAGCCACGAGCACCAGGAATAAGGATCTACCGTTGTCATTTCGTTCCGTCGACATTCGGTTCCGGAGCCACACGAACGGGGACTTAGAATTTTTTCGCTCGGGCTCCGGAGCGACACGAACGGGGACTTAGAATTTTTTCGCTCGGGCTCCGGAGCGACACGATCGCTCCGTTATTCTACGTTCTCTCGGTCCACGGGCATCAGAGAGCAAAACAGCCTAATAGCTTTAGAGTGCCTCAACGATCAGGAATATGGATCTAACGTTCTCGTTTCGAACCGACGACTTTCGGTTCCGGAGCGACACGAACGCTCCATGATTCTCGATTATCTCGACACAGGTAAGAGACAGAGGAGAACAAGTGTATGGTTTTAGAGAGCCACGAGCACCAGGAATAAGGATCTACCGTTGTCATTTCGTTCCGTCGACATTCGGTTCCGGAGCGACACGAACGGGGACTTAGAATTTTTTCGCTTGGGCTCCGGAGCGACACGAACGGGGACTTAGAATTTTTTCGCTCGGTCTCCGGAGCGACACGATCGCTCCGTTATTCTACGTTCTCTCGGTCCACGGGCATCAGAGAGCAAAACAGCCTAATAGTTTTAGAGTGCCTCAACGATCAGGAATATGGATCTAACGTTCTCGTTTCGAACCGACGACTTTCGGTTCCGGAGCGACACGAACGCTCCATGATTCTCGATTATCTCGACACAGGTAAGAGACAGAGGAGAACAAGTGTATGGTTTTAGAGAGCCACGAGCACCAGGAATAAGGATCTACCGTTGTCATTTCGTTCCGTCGACATTCGGTTCCGGAGCCACACGAACGGGGACTTAGAATTTTTTCGCTCGGGCTCCGGAGCGACACGATCGCTCCGTTATTCTACGTTCTCTCGGTCCACGGGCATCAGAGAGCAAAACAGCCTAATAGTTTTAGAGTGCCTCAACGATCAGGAATATGGATCTAACGTTCTCGTTTCGAACCGACGACTTTCGGTTCCGGAGCGACACGAACGCTCCATGATTCTCGATTATCTCGACACAGGTAAGAGACAGAGGAGAACAAGTGTATGGTTTTAGAGAGCCACGAGCACCAGGAATAAGGATCTACCGTTGTCATTTCGTTCCGTCGACATTCGGTTCCGGAGCGACACGAACGGGGACTTAGAATTTTTTCGCTCGGGCTCCGGAGCGACACGAACGGGGACTTAGAATTTTTTCGCTCGGGCTCCGGAGCGACACGAACGGGGACTTAGAATTTTTTCGCTCGGGCTCCGGAGCGACACGATCGCTCCGTTATTCTACGTTCTCTCGGTCCACGGGCATCAGAGAGCAAAACAGCCTAATAGTTTTAGAGTGCCTCAACGATCAGGAATATGGATCTAACGTTCTCGTTTCGAACCGACGACTTTCGGTTCCGGAGCGACACGAACGCTCCATGATTCTCGATTATCTCGACACAGGTAAGAGACAGAGGAGAACAAGTGTATGGTTTTAGAGAGCCACGAGCACCAGGAATAAGGATCTACCGTTGTCATTTCGTTCCGTCGACATTCGGTTCCGGAGCGACACGAACGGGGACTTAGAATTTTTGCGCTCGGGCTCCGGAGCGACACGATCGCTCCGTTATTCTACGTTCTCTCGGTCCACGGGCATCAGAGAGCAAAACAGCCTAATAGTTTTAGAGTGCCTCAACGATCAGGAATATGTATCTAACGTTCTCGTTTCGAACCGACGACTTTCGGTTCCGGAGCGACACGAACGCTCCATGATTCTCGATTATCTCGACACAGGTAAGAGACAGAGGAGAACAAGTGTATGGTTTTAGAGAGCCACGAGCACCAGGAATAAGTATATACCGTTGTCATTTCGTTCCGTCGACATTCGGTTCCGGAGCGACACGAACGGGGACTTAGAATTATTTCGCTCGGGCTCCGGAGCGACACGAACGGGGACTTAGAATTTTTTCGCTCGGGCTCCGGAGCGACACGATCGCTCCGTTATTCTACGTTCTCTCGGTCCACGGGCATCAGAGAGCAAAACAGCCTAATAGTTTTAGAGTGCCTCAACGATCAGGAATATGGATCTAACGTTCTCGTTTCGAACCGACGACTTTCGGTTCCGGAGCGACACGAACGCTCCATGATTCTCGATTATCTCGACACAGGTAAGAGACAGAGGAGAACAAGTGTATGGTTTTAGAGAGCCACGAGCACCAGGAATAAGGATCTACCGTTGTCATTTCGTTCCGTCGACATTCGGTTCCGGAGCCACACGAACGGGGACTTAGAATTTTTTCGCTCGGGCTCCGGAGCGACACGAACGGGGACTTAGAATTTTTTCGCTCGGGCTCCGGAGCGACACGATCGCTCCGTTATTCTACGTTCTCTCGGTCCACGGGCATCAGAGAGCAAAACAGCCTAATAGTTTTAGAGTGCCTCAACGATCAGGAATATGGATCTAACGTTCTCGTTTCGAACCGACGACTTTCGGTTCCGGAGCGACACGAACGCTCCATGATTCTCGATTATCTCGACACAGGTAAGAGACAGAGGAGAACAAGTGTATGGTTTTAGAGAGCCACGAGCACCAGGAATAAGGATCTACCGTTGTCATTTCGTTCCGTCGACATTCGGTTCCGGAGCGACACGAACGGGGACTTAGAATTTTTTCGCTCGGGCTCCGGAGCGACACGAACGTGGACTTAGAATTTTTTCGCTCGGGCTCCGGAGCGACACGATCGCTCCGTTATTCTACGTTCTCTGGGTCCACGGGCATCAGAGAGCAAAACAGCCTAATAGTTTTAGAGTGCCTCAACGATCAGGAATATGGATCTAACGTTCTCGTTTCGAACCGACGACTTTCGGTTCCGGAGCGACACGAACGCTCCATGATTCTCGATTATCTCGACACAGGTAAGAGACAGAGGAGAACAAGTGTATGGTTTTAGAGAGCCACGAGCACCAGGAATAAGGATCTACCGTTGTCATTTCGTTCCGTCGACATTCGGTTCCGGAGCGACACGAACGGGGACTTAGATTTTTTTCGCTCGGGCTCCGGAGCGACACGAACGGGGACTTAGAATTTTTTCGCTCGGGCTCCGGAGCGACACGATCGCTCCGTTATTCTACGTTCTCTCGGTCCACGGGCATCAGAGTGCAAAACAGCCTAATAGTTTTAGAGTGCCTCAACGATCAGGAATATGGATCTATCGTTCTCGTTTCGAACCGACGACTTTCGGTTCCGGAGCGACACGAACGCTCCATGATTCTCGATTATCTCGACACAGGTAAGAGACAGAGGAGAACAAGTGTATGGTTTTAGAGAGCCACGAGCACCAGGAATAAGGATCTACCGTTGTCATTTCGTTCCGTCGACATTCGGTTCCGGAGCGACACGAACGGGGACTTAGAATTTTTTCGCTCGGGCTCCGGAGCGACACGAACGGGGACTTAGAATTTTTTCGCTCGGGCTCCGGAGCGACACGATCGCTCCGTTATTCTACGTTCTCTCGGTCCACGGGCATCAGAGAGCAAAACAGCCTAATAGTTTTAGAGTGCCTCAACGATCAGGAATATGGATCTAACGTTCTCGTTTCGAACCGACGACTTTCGGTTCCGGAGCGACACGAACGCTCCATGATTCTCGATTATCTCGACACAGGTAAGAGACAGAGGAGAACAAGTGTATGGTTTTAGAGAGCCACGAGCACCAGGAATAAGGATCTACCGTTGTCATTTCGTTCCGTCGACATTCGGTTCCGGAGCGACACGAACGGGGACTTAGAATTTTTTCGCTCGGGCTCCGGAGCGACACGATCGCTCCGTTATTCTACGTTCTCTCGGTCCACGGGCATCAGAGAGCAAAACAGCCTAATAGTTTTAAAGTGCCTCAACGATCAGGAATATGGATCTAACGTTCTCGTTTCGAACCGACGACTTTCGGTTCCGGAGCGACACGAACGCTCCATGATTCTCGATTATCTCGACACAGGTAAGAGACAGAGGAGAACAAGTGTATGGTTTTAGAGAGCCACGAGCGCCAGGAATAAGGATCTACCGTTGTCATTTCGTTCCGTCGACATTCGGTTCCGGAGCGACACGAACGGGGACTTAGAATTTTTTCGCTCGGGCTCCGGAGCGACACGAACGGGGACTTAGAATTTTTTCGCTCGGGCTCCGGAGCGACACGATCGCTCCGTTATTCTACGTTCTCTCGGTCCACGGGCATCAGAGAGCAAAACAGCCTAATAGTTTTAGAGTGCCTCAACGATCAGGAATATGGATCTAACGTTCTCGTTTCGAACCGACGACTTTCGGTTCCGGAGCGACACGAACGCTCCATGATTCTCGATTATCTCGACACAGGTAAGAGACAGAGGAGAACAAGTGTATGGTTTTAGAGAGCCACGAGCACCAGGAATAAGGATCTACCGTTGTCATTTCGTTCCGTCGACATTCGGTTCCGGAGCGACTCGAACGGGGACTTAGAATTTTTTCGCTCGGGCTCCGGAGCGACACGAACGGGGACTTAGAATTTTTTCGCTCGGGCTCCGGAGCGACACGATCGCTCCGTTATTCTACGTTCTCTCGGTCCACGGGCATCAGAGAGCAAAACAGCCTAATAGTTTTAGAGTGCCTCAACGATCAGGAATATGGATCTAACGTTCTCGTTTCGAACCGACGACTTTCGGTTCCGGAGCGACACGAACGCTCCATGATTCTCGATTATCTCGACACAGGTAAGAGACAGAGGAGAACAAGTGTATGGTTTTAGAGAGCCACGAGCACCAGGAATAAGGATCTACCGTTGTCATTTCGTTCCGTCGACATTCGGTTCCGGAGCGACACGAACGGGGACTTAGAATTTTTTCGCTCGGGCTCCGGAGCGACACGAACGGGGACTTAGAATTTTTTCGCTCGGGCTCCGGAGCGACACGATCGCTCCGTTATTCTACGTTCTCTCGGTCCACGGGCATCAGAGAGCAAAACAGCCTAATAGTTTTAGAGTGCCTCAACGATCAGGAATATGGATCTAACGTTCTCGTTTCGAACCGACGACTTTCGGTTCCGGAGCGACACGAACGCTCCATGATTCTCGATTATCTCGACACAGGTAAGAGACAGAGGAGAACAAGTGTATGGTTTTAGAGAGCCACGAGCACCAGGAATAAGGATATACCGTTGTCATTTCGTTCCGTCGACATTCGGTTCCGGAGCGACACGAACGGGGACTTAGAATTTTTTCGCTCGGGCTCCGGAGCGACACGAACGGGGACTTAGAATTTTTTCGCTCGGGCTCCGGAGCGACACGATCGCTCCGTTATTCTACGTTCTCTCGGTCCACGGGCATCAGAGAGCAAAACAGCCTAATAGTTTTAGAGTGCCTCAACGATCAGGAATATGGATCTAACGTTCTCGTTTCGAACCGACGACTTTCGGTTCTGGAGCGACACGAACGCTCCATGATTCTCGATTATCTCGACACAGGTAAGAGACAGAGGAGAACAAGTGTATGGTTTTAGAGAGCCACGAGCACCAGGAATAAGGATCTACCGTTGTCATTTCGTTCCGTCGACATTCGGTTCCGGAGCGACACGAACGGGGACTTAGAATTTTTTCACTCGGGCTCCGGAGCGACACGAACGGGGACTTAGAATTTTTTCGCTCGGGCTCCGGAGCGACACGATCGCTCCGTTATTCTACGTTCTCTCGGTCCACGGGCATCAGAGAGCAAAACAGCCTAATAGTTTTAGAGTGCCTTAACGATCAGGAATATGGATCTAACGTTCTCGTTTCGAACCGACGACTTTCGGTTCCGGAGCGACACGAACGCTCCATGATTCTCGATTATCTCGACACAGGTAAGAGACAGAGGAGAACAAGTGTATGGTTTTAGAGAGCCACGAGCACCAGGAATAAGGATCTACCGTTGTCATTTCGTTCCGTCGACATTCGGTTCCGGAGCGACACGAACGGGGACTTAGAATTTTTTCGCTCGGGCTCCGGAGCGACACGAACGGGGACTTAGAATTTTTTCGCTCGGGCTCCGGAGCGACACGATCGCTCCGTTATTCTACGTTCTCTCGGTCCACGGGCATCAGAGAGCAAAACAGCCTAATAGTTTTAGAGTGCCTCAACGATCAGGAATATGGATCTATCGTTCTCGTTTCGAACCGACGACTTTCGGTTCCGGAGCGACACGAACGCTCCATGATTCTCGATTATCTCGACACAGGTAAGAGACAGAGGAGAACAAGTGTATGGTTTTAGAGAGCCACGAGCACCAGGAATAAGGATCTACCGTTGTCATTTCGTTCCGTCGACATTCGGTTCCGGAGCGACACGAACGGGGACTTAGAATTTTTTCGCTCGGGCTCCGGAGCGACACGAACGGGGACTTAGAATTTTTTCGCTCGGGCTCCGGAGCGACACGATCGCTCCGTTATTCTACGTTCTCTCGGTCCACGGGCATCAGAGAGCAAAACAGCCTAATAGTTTTAGAGTGCCTCAACGATCAGGAATATGGATCTAACGTTCTCGTTTCGAACCGACGACTTTCGGTTCCGGAGCGACACGAACGCTCCATGATTCTCGATTATCTCGACACAGGTAAGAGACAGAGGAGAACAAGTGTATGGTTTTAGAGAGCCACGAGCACCAGGAATAAGGATCTACCGTTGTCATTTCGTTCCGTCGACATTCGGTTCCGGAGCGACACGAACGGGGACTTAGAATTTTTTCGCTCGGGCTCCGGAGCGACACGAACGGGGACTTAGAATTTTTTCGCTCGGGCTCCGGAGCGACACGATCGCTCCGTTATTCTACGTTCTCTCGGTCCACGGGCATCAGAGAGCAAAACAGCCTAATAGTTTTAGAGTGCCTCAACGATCAGGAATATGGATCTAACGTTCTCGTTTCGAACCGACGACTTTCGGTTCCGGAGCGACACGAACGCTCCATGATTCTCGATTATCTCGACACAGGTAAGAGACAGAGGAGAACAAGTGTATGGTTTTAGAGAGCCATGAGCACCAGGAATAAGGATCTACCGTTGTCATTTCGTTCCGTCGACATTCGGTTCCGGAGCGACACGAACGGGGACTTAGAATTTTTTCGCTCGGGCTCCGGAGCGACACGAACGGGGACTTAGAATTTTTTCGCTCGGGCTCCGGAGCGACACGATCGCTCCGTTATTCTACGTTCTCTCGGTCCACGGGCATCAGAGAGCAAAACAGCCTAATAGTTTTAGAGTGCCTCAACGATCAGGAATATGGATCTAACGTTCTCGTTTCGAACCGACGACTTTCGGTTCCGGAGCGACACGAACGCTCCATGATTCTCGATTATCTCGACACAGGTAAGAGACAGAGGAGAACAAGTGTATGGTTTTAGAGAGCCACGAGCACCAGGAATAAGGATCTACCGTTGTCATTTCGTTCCGTCGACATTCGGTTCCGGAGCGACACGAACGGGGACTTAGAATTTTTTCGCTCGGGTTCCGGAGCGACACGAACGGGGACTTAGAATTTTTTCGCTCGGGCTCCGGAGCGACACGATCGCTCCGTTATTCTACGTTCTCTCGGTCCACGGGCATCAGAGAGCAAAACAGCCTAATAGTTTTAGAGTGCCTCAACGATCAGGAATATGTATCTAACGTTCTCGTTTCGAACCGACGACTTTCGGTTCCGGAGCGACACGAACGCTCCATGATTCTCGATTATCTCGACACAGGTAAGAGACAGAGGAGAACAAGTGTATGGTTTTAGAGAGCCACGAGCACCAGGAATAAGTATATACCGTTGTCATTTCGTTCCGTCGACATTCGGTTCCGGAGCGACACGAACGGGGACTTAGAATTATTTCGCTCGGGCTCCGGAGCGACACGAACGGGGACTTAGAATTTTTTCGCTCGGGCTCCGGAGCGACACGATCGCTCCGTTATTCTACGTTCTCTCGGTCCACGGGCATCAGAGAGCAAAACAGCCTAATAGTTTTAGAGTGCCTCAACGATCAGGAATATGGATCTAACGTTCTCGTTTCGAACCGACGACTTTCGGTTCCGGAGCGACACGAACGCTCCATGATTCTCGATTATCTCGACACAGGTAAGAGACAGAGGAGAACAAGTGTATGGTTTTAGAGAGCCACGAGCACCAGGAATAAGGATCTACCGTTGTCATTTCGTTCCGTCGACATTCGGTTCCGGAGCCACACGAACGGGGACTTAGAATTTTTTCGCTCGGGCTCCGGAGCGACACGAACGGGGACTTAGAATTTTTTCGCTCGGGCTCCGGAGCGACACGATCGCTCCGTTATTCTACGTTCTCTCGGTCCACGGGCATCAGAGAGCAAAACAGCCTAATAGCTTTAGAGTGCCTCAACGATCAGGAATATGGATCTAACGTTCTCGTTTCGAACCGACGACTTTCGGTTCCGGAGCGACACGAACGCTCCATGATTCTCGATTATCTCGACACAGGTAAGAGACAGAGGAGAACAAGTGTATGGTTTTAGAGAGCCACGAGCACCAGGAATAAGGATCTACCGTTGTCATTTCGTTCCGTCGACATTCGGTTCCGGAGCGACACGAACGGGGACTTAGAATTTTTTCGCTTGGGCTCCGGAGCGACACGAACGGGGACTTAGAATTTTTTCGCTCGGTCTCCGGAGCGACACGATCGCTCCGTTATTCTACGTTCTCTCGGACCACGGGCATCAGAGAGCAAAACAGCCTAATAGTTTTAGAGTGCCTCAACGATCAGGAATATGGATCTAACGTTCTCGTTTCGAACCGACGACTTTCGGTTCCGGAGCGACACGAACGCTCCATGATTCTCGATTATCTCGACACAGGTAAGAGACAGAGGAGAACAAGTGTATGGTTTTAGAGAGCCACGAGCACCAGGAATAAGGATCTACCGTTGTCATTTCGTTCCGTCGACATTCGGTTCCGGAGCCACACGAACGGGGACTTAGAATTTTTTCGCTCGGGCTCCGGAGCGACACGATCGCTCCGTTATTCTACGTTCTCTCGGTCCACGGGCATCAGAGAGCAAAACAGCCTAATAGTTTTAGAGTGCCTCAACGATCAGGAATATGGATCTAACGTTCTCGTTTCGAACCGACGACTTTCGGTTCCGGAGCGACACGAACGCTCCATGATTCTCGATTATCTCGACACAGGTAAGAGACAGAGGAGAACAAGTGTATGGTTTTAGAGAGCCACGAGCACCAGGAATAAGGATCTACCGTTGTCATTTCGTTCCGTCGACATTCGGTTCCGGAGCGACACGAACGGGGACTTAGAATTTTTTCGCTCGGGCTCCGGAGCGACACGAACGGGGACTTAGAATTTTTTCGCTCGGGCTCCGGAGCGACACGAACGGGGACTTAGAATTTTTTCGCTCGGGCTCCGGAGCGACACGATCGCTCCGTTATTCTACGTTCTCTCGGTCCACGGGCATCAGAGAGCAAAACAGCCTAATAGTTTTAGAGTGCCTCAACGATCAGGAATATGGATCTAACGTTCTCGTTTCGAACCGACGACTTTCGGTTCCGGAGCGACACGAACGCTCCATGATTCTCGATTATCTCGACACAGGTAAGAGACAGAGGAGAACAAGTGTATGGTTTTAGAGAGCCACGAGCACCAGGAATAAGGATCTACCGTTGTCATTTCGTTCCGTCGACATTCGGTTCCGGAGCGACACGAACGGGGACTTAGAATTTTTTCGCTCGGGCTCCGGAGCGACACGATCGCTCCGTTATTCTACGTTCTCTCGGTCCACGGGCATCAGAGAGCAAAACAGCCTAATAGTTTTAGAGTGCCTCAACGATCAGGAATATGTATCTAACGTTCTCGTTTCGAACCGACGACTTTCGGTTCCGGAGCGACACGAACGCTCCATGATTCTCGATTATCTCGACACAGGTAAGAGACAGAGGAGAACAAGTGTATGGTTTTAGAGAGCCACGAGCACCAGGAATAAGTATATACCGTTGTCATTTCGTTCCGTCGACATTCGGTTCCGGAGCGACACGAACGGGGACTTAGAATTATTTCGCTCGGGCTCCGGAGCGACACGAACGGGGACTTAGAATTTTTTCGCTCGGGCTCCGGAGCGACACGATCGCTCCGTTATTCTACGTTCTCTCGGTCCACGGGCATCAGAGAGCAAAACAGCCTAATAGTTTTAGAGTGCCTCAACGATCAGGAATATGGATCTAACGTTCTCGTTTCGAACCGACGACTTTCGGTTCCGGAGCGACACGAACGCTCCATGATTCTCGATTATCTCGACACAGGTAAGAGACAGAGGAGAACAAGTGTATGGTTTTAGAGAGCCACGAGCACCAGGAATAAGGATATACCGTTGTCATTTCGTTCCGTCGACATTCGGTTCCGGAGCCACACGAACGGGGACTTAGAATTTTTTCGCTCGGGCTCCGGAGCGACACGAACGGGGACTTAGAATTTTTTCGCTCGGGCTCCGGAGCGACACGATCGCTCCGTTATTCTACGTTCTCTCGGTCCACGGGCATCAGAGAGCAAAACAGCCTAATAGTTTTAGAGTGCCTCAACGATCAGGAATATGGATCTAACGTTCTCGTTTCGAACCGACGACTTTCGGTTCCGGAGCGACACGAACGCTCCATGATTCTCGATTATCTCGACACAGGTAAGAGACAGAGGAGAACAAGTGTATGGTTTTAGAGAGCCACGAGCACCAGGAATAAGGATCTACCGTTGTCATTTCGTTCCGTCGACATTCGGTTCCGGAGCGACACGAACGGGGACTTAGAATTTTTTCGCTCGGGCTCCGGAGCGACACGAACGGGGACTTAGAATTTTTTCGCTCGGGCTCCGGAGCGACACGATCGCTCCGTTATTCTACGTTCTCTCGGTCCACGGGCATCAGAGAGCAAAACAGCCTAATAGTTTTAGAGTGCCTTAACGATCAGGAATATGCATCTAACGTTCTCGTTTCGAACCGACGACTTTCGGTTCCGGAGCGACACGAACGCTCCATGATTCTCGATTATCTCGACACAGGTAAGAGACAGAGGAGAACAAGTGTATGGTTTTAGAGAGCCACGAGCACCAGGAATAAGGATCTACCGTTGTCATTTCGTTCCGTCGACATTCGGTTCCGGAGCGACACGAACGGGGACTTAGAATTTTTTCGCTCGGGCTCCGGAGCGACACGATCGCTCCGTTATTCTACGTTCTCTCGGTCCACGGGCATCAGAGAGCAAAACAGCCTAATAGTTTTAAAGTGCCTCAACGATCAGGAATATGGATCTAACGTTCTCGTTTCGAACCGACGACTTTCGGTTCCGGAGCGACACGAACGCTCCATGATTCTCGATTATCTCGACACAGGTAAGAGACAGAGGAGAACAAGTGTATGGTTTGAGAGAGCCACGAGCACCAGGAATAAGGATCTACCGTTGTCATTTCGTTCCGTCGACATTCGGTTCCGGAGCGACACGAACGGGGACTTAGAATTTTTTCGCTCGGGCTCCGGAGCGACACGAACGGGGACTTAGAATTTTTTCGCTCGGGCTCCGGAGCGACACGATCGCTCCGTTATTCTACGTTCTCTCGGTCCACGGGCATCAGAGAGCAAAACAGCCTAATAGTTTTAGAGTGCCTCAACGATCAGGAATATGGATCTAACGTTCTCGTTTCGAACCGACGACTTTCGGTTCCGGAGCGACACGAACGCTCCATGATTCTCGATTATCTCGACACAGGTAAGAGACAGAGGAGAACAAGTGTATGGTTTTAGAGAGCCACGAGCACCAGGAATAAGGATCTACCGTTGTCATTTCGTTCCGTCGACATTCGGTTCCGGAGCGACACGAACGGGGACTTAGAATTTTTTCGCTCGGGCTCCGGAGCGACACGAACGTGGACTTAGAATTTTTTCGCTCGGGCTCCGGAGCGACACGATCGCTCCGTTATTCTACGTTCTCTGGGTCCACGGGCATCAGAGAGCAAAACAGCCTAATAGTTTTAGAGTGCCTCAACGATCAGGAATATGGATCTAACGTTCTCGTTTCGAACCGACGACTTTCGGTTCCGGAGCGACACGAACGCTCCATGATTCTCGATTATCTCGACACAGGTAAGAGACAGAGGAGAACAAGTGTATGGTTTTAGAGAGCCACGAGCACCAGGAATAAGGATCTACCGTTGTCATTTCGTTCCGTCGACATTCGGTTCCGGAGCGACACGAACGGGGACTTAGATTTTTTTCGCTCGGGCTCCGGAGCGACACGAACGGGGACTTAGAATTTTTTCGCTCGGGCTCCGGAGCGACACGATCGCTCCGTTATTCTACGTTCTCTCGGTCCACGGGCATCAGAGAGCAAAACAGCCTAATAGTTTTAGAGTGCCTCAACGATCAGGAATATGGATCTATCGTTCTCGTTTCGAACCGACGACTTTCGGTTCCGGAGCGACACGAACGCTCCATGATTCTCGATTATCTCGACACAGGTAAGAGACAGAGGAGAACAAGTGTATGGTTTTAGAGAGCCACGAGCACCAGGAATAAGGATCTACCGTTGTCATTTCGTTCCGTCGACATTCGGTTCCGGAGCGACACGAACGGGGACTTAGAATTTTTTCGCTCGGGCTCCGGAGCGACACGAACGGGGACTTAGAATTTTTTCGCTCGGGCTCCGGAGCGACACGATCGCTCCGTTATTCTACGTTCTCTCGGTCCACGGGCATCAGAGAGCAAAACAGCCTAATAGTTTTAGAGTGCCTCAACGATCAGGAATATGGATCTAACGTTCTCGTTTCGAAACGACGACTTTCGGTTCCGGAGCGACACGAACGCTCCATGATTCTCGATTATCTCGACACAGGTAAGAGACAGAGGAGAACAAGTGTATGGTTTTAGAGAGCCACGAGCACCAGGAATAAGGATCTACCGTTGTCATTTCGTTCCGTCGACATTCGGTTCCGGAGCGACACGAACGGGGACTTAGAATTTTTTCGCTCGGGCTCCGGAGCGACACGATCGCTCCGTTATTCTACGTTCTCTCGGTCCACGGGCATCAGAGAGCAAAACAGCCTAATAGTTTTAAAGTGCCTCAACGATCAGGAATATGGATCTAACGTTCTCGTTTCGAACCGACGACTTTCGGTTCCGGAGCGACACGAACGCTCCATGATTCTCGATTATCTCGACACAGGTAAGAGACAGAGGAGAACAAGTGTATGGTTTTAGAGAGCCACGAGCACCAGGAATAAGGATCTACCGTTGTCATTTCGTTCCGTCGACATTCGGTTCCGGAGCGACACGAACGGGGACTTAGAATTTTTTCGCTCGGGCTCCGGAGCGACACGAACGGGGACTTAGAATTTTTTCGCTCGGGCTCCGGAGCGACACGATCGCTCCGTTATTCTACGTTCTCTCGGTCCACGGGCATCAGAGAGCAAAACAGCCTAATAGTTTTAGAGTGCCTCAACGATCAGGAATATGGATCTAACGTTCTCGTTTCGAACCGACGACTTTCGGTTCCGGAGCGACACGAACGCTCCATGATTCTCGATTATCTCGACACAGGTAAGAGACAGAGGAGAACAAGTGTATGGTTTTAGAGAGCCACGAGCACCAGGAATAAGGATCTACCGTTGTCATTTCGTTCCGTCGACATTCGGTTCCGGAGCGACTCGAACGGGGACTTAGAATTTTTTCGCTCGGGCTCCGGAGCGACACGAACGGGGACTTAGAATTTTTTCGCTCGGGCTCCGGAGCGACACGATCGCTCCGTTATTCTACGTTCTCTCGGTCCACGGGCATCAGAGAGCAAAACAGCCTAATAGTTTTAGAGTGCCTCAACGATCAGGAATATGGATCTAACGTTCTCGTTTCGAACCGACGACTTTCGGTTCCGGAGCGACACGAACGCTCCATGATTCTCGATTATCTCGACACAGGTAAGAGACAGAGGAGAACAAGTGTATGGTTTTAGAGAGCCACGAGCACCAGGAATAAGGATATACCGTTGTCATTTCGTTCCGTCGACATTCGGTTCCGGAGCGACACGAACGGGGACTTAGAATTTTTTCGCTCGGGCTCCGGAGCGACACGAACGGGGACTTAGAATTTTTTCGCTCGGGCTCCGGAGCGACACGATCGCTCCGTTATTCTACGTTCTCTCGGTCCACGGGCATCAGAGAGCAAAACAGCCTAATAGTTTTAGAGTGCCTCAACGATCAGGAATATGGATCTAACGTTCTCGTTTCGAACCGACGACTTTCGGTTCCGGAGCGACACGAACGCTCCATGATTCTCGATTATCTCGACACAGGTAAGAGACAGAGGAGAACAAGTGTATGGTTTTAGAGAGCCACGAGCACCAGGAATAAGGATCTACCGTTGTCATTTCGTTCCGTCGACATTCGGTTCCGGAGCGACACGAACGGGGACTTAGAATTTTTTCGCTCGGGCTCCGGAGCGACACGAACGGGGACTTAGAATTTTTTCGCTCGGGCTCCGGAGCGACACGATCGCTCCGTTATTCTACGTTCTCTCGGTCCACGGGCATCAGAGAGCAAAACAGCCTAATAGTTTTAGAGTGCCTCAACGATCAGGAATATGGATCTAACGTTCTCGTTTCGAACCGACGACTTTCGGTTCCGGAGCGACACGAACGCTCCATGATTCTCGATTATCTCGACACAGGTAAGAGACAGAGGAGAACAAGTGTATGGTTTTAGAGAGCCACGAGCACCAGGAATAAGGATCTACCGTTGTCATTTCGTTCCGTCGACATTCGGTTCCGGAGCGACACGAACGGGGACTTAGAATTTTTTCGCTCGGGCTCCGGAGCGACACGAACGGGGACTTAGAATTTTTTCGCTCGGGCTCCGGAGCGACACGAACGGGGACTTAGAATTTTTTCGCTCGGGCTCCGGAGCGACACGATCGCTCCGTTATTCTACGTTCTCTCGGTCCACGGGCATCAGAGAGCAAAACAGCCTAATAGTTTTAGAGTGCCTCAACGATCAGGAATATGGATCTAACGTTCTCGTTTCGAACCGACGACTTTCGGTTCCGGAGCGACACGAACGCTCCATGATTCTCGATTATCTCGACACAGGTAAGAGACAGAGGAGAACAAGTGTATGGTTTTAGAGAGCCACGAGCACCAGGAATAAGGATCTACCGTTGTCATTTCGTTCCGTCGACATTCGGTTCCGGAGCGACACGAACGGGGACTTAGAATTTTTTCGCTCGGGCTCCGGAGCGACACGATCGCTCCGTTATTCTACGTTCTCTCGGTCCACGGGCATCAGAGAGCAAAACAGCCTAATAGTTTTAGAGTGCCTCAACGATCAGGAATATGTATCTAACGTTCTCGTTTCGAACCGACGACTTTCGGTTCCGGAGCGACACGAACGCTCCATGATTCTCGATTATCTCGACACAGGTAAGAGACAGAGGAGAACAAGTGTATGGTTTTAGAGAGCCACGAGCACCAGGAATAAGTATATACCGTTGTCATTTCGTTCCGTCGACATTCGGTTCCGGAGCGACACGAACGGGGACTTAGAATTATTTCGCTCGGGCTCCGGAGCGACACGAACGGGGACTTAGAATTTTTCGCTCGGGCTCCGGAGCGACACGATCGCTCCGTTATTCTACGTTCTCTCGGTCCACGGGCATCAGAGAGCAAAACAGCCTAATAGTTTTAGAGTGCCTCAACGATCAGGAATATGGATCTAACGTTCTCGTTTCGAACCGACGACTTTCGGTTCCGGAGCGACACGAACGCTCCATGATTCTCGATTATCTCGACACAGGTAAGAGACAGAGGAGAACAAGTGTATGGTTTTAGAGAGCCACGAGCACCAGGAATAAGGATATACCGTTGTCATTTCGTTCCGTCGACATTCGGTTCCGGAGCCACACGAACGGGGACTTAGAATTTTTTCGCTCGGGCTCCGGAGCGACACGAACGGGGACTTAGAATTTTTTCGCTCGGGCTCCGGAGCGACACGATCGCTCCGTTATTCTACGTTCTCTCGGTCCACGGGCATCAGAGAGCAAAACAGCCTAATAGTTTTAGAGTGCCTCAACGATCAGGAATATGGATCTAACGTTCTCGTTTCGAACCGACGACTTTCGGTTCCGGAGCGACACGAACGCTCCATGATTCTCGATTATCTCGACACAGGTAAGAGACAGAGGAGAACAAGTGTATGGTTTTAGAGAGCCACGAGCACCAGGAATAAGGATCTACCGTTGTCATTTCGTTCCGTCGACATTCGGTTCCGGAGCGACACGAACGGGGACTTAGAATTTTTTCGCTCGGGCTCCGGAGCGACACGAACGGGGACTTAGAATTTTTTCGCTCGGGCTCCGGAGCGACACGATCGCTCCGTTATTCTACGTTCTCTCGGTCCACGGGCATCAGAGAGCAAAACAGCCTAATAGTTTTAGAGTGCCTTAACGATCAGGAATATGCATCTAACGTTCTCGTTTCGAACCGACGACTTTCGGTTCCGGAGCGACACGAACGCTCCATGATTCTCGATTATCTCGACACAGGTAAGAGACAGAGGAGAACAAGTGTATGGTTTTAGAGAGCCACGAGCACCAGGAATAAGGATCTACCGTTGTCATTTCGTTCCGTCGACATTCGGTTCCGGAGCGACACGAACGGGGACTTAGAATTTTTTCGCTCGGGCTCCGGAGCGACACGATCGCTCCGTTATTCTACGTTCTCTCGGTCCACGGGCATCAGAGAGCAAAACAGCCTAATAGTTTTAAAGTGCCTCAACGATCAGGAATATGGATCTAACGTTCTCGTTTCGAACCGACGACTTTCGGTTCCGGAGCGACACGAACGCTCCATGATTCTCGATTATCTCGACACAGGTAAGAGACAGAGGAGAACAAGTGTATGGTTTGAGAGAGCCACGAGCACCAGGAATAAGGATCTACCGTTGTCATTTCGTTCCGTCGACATTCGGTTCCGGAGCGACACGAACGGGGACTTAGAATTTTTTCGCTCGGGCTCCGGAGCGACACGAACGGGGACTTAGAATTTTTTCGCTCGGGCTCCGGAGCGACACGATCGCTCCGTTATTCTACGTTCTCTCGGTCCACGGGCATCAGAGAGCAAAACAGCCTAATAGTTTTAGAGTGCCTCAACGATCAGGAATATGGATCTAACGTTCTCGTTTCGAACCGACGACTTTCGGTTCCGGAGCGACACGAACGCTCCATGATTCTCGATTATCTCGACACAGGTAAGAGACAGAGGAGAACAAGTGTATGGTTTTAGAGAGCCACGAGCACCAGGAATAAGGATCTACCGTTGTCATTTCGTTCCGTCGACATTCGGTTCCGGAGCGACACGAACGGGGACTTAGAATTTTTTCGCTCGGGCTCCGGAGCGACACGAACGTGGACTTAGAATTTTTTCGCTCGGGCTCCGGAGCGACACGATCGCTCCGTTATTCTACGTTCTCTGGGTCCACGGGCATCAGAGAGCAAAACAGCCTAATAGTTTTAGAGTGCCTCAACGATCAGGAATATGGATCTAACGTTCTCGTTTCGAACCGACGACTTTCGGTTCCGGAGCGACACGAACGCTCCATGATTCTCGATTATCTCGACACAGGTAAGAGACAGAGGAGAACAAGTGTATGGTTTTAGAGAGCCACGAGCACCAGGAATAAGGATCTACCGTTGTCATTTCGTTCCGTCGACATTCGGTTCCGGAGCGACACGAACGGGGACTTAGATTTTTTTCGCTCGGGCTCCGGAGCGACACGAACGGGGACTTAGAATTTTTTCGCTCGGGCTCCGGAGCGACACGATCGCTCCGTTATTCTACGTTCTCTCGGTCCACGGGCATCAGAGAGCAAAACAGCCTAATAGTTTTAGAGTGCCTCAACGATCAGGAATATGGATCTATCGTTCTCGTTTCGAACCGACGACTTTCGGTTCCGGAGCGACACGAACGCTCCATGATTCTCGATTATCTCGACACAGGTAAGAGACAGAGGAGAACAAGTGTATGGTTTTAGAGAGCCACGAGCACCAGGAATAAGGATCTACCGTTGTCATTTCGTTCCGTCGACATTCGGTTCCGGAGCGACACGAACGGGGACTTAGAATTTTTTCGCTCGGGCTCCGGAGCGACACGAACGGGGACTTAGAATTTTTTCGCTCGGGCTCCGGAGCGACACGATCGCTCCGTTATTCTACGTTCTCTCGGTCCACGGGCATCAGAGAGCAAAACAGCCTAATAGTTTTAGAGTGCCTCAACGATCAGGAATATGGATCTAACGTTCTCGTTTCGAACCGACGACTTTCGGTTCCGGAGCGACACGAACGCTCCATGATTCTCGATTATCTCGACACAGGTAAGAGACAGAGGAGAACAAGTGTATGGTTTTAGAGAGCCACGAGCACCAGGAATAAGGATCTACCGTTGTCATTTCGTTCCGTCGACATTCGGTTCCGGAGCGACACGAACGGGGACTTAGAATTTTTTCGCTCGGGCTCCGGAGCGACACGATCGCTCCGTTATTCTACGTTCTCTCGGTCCACGGGCATCAGAGAGCAAAACAGCCTAATAGTTTTAAAGTGCCTCAACGATCAGGAATATGGATCTAACGTTCTCGTTTCGAACCGACGACTTTCGGTTCCGGAGCGACACGAACGCTCCATGATTCTCGATTATCTCGACACAGGTAAGAGACAGAGGAGAACAAGTGTATGGTTTTAGAGAGCCACGAGCACCAGGAATAAGGATCTACCGTTGTCATTTCGTTCCGTCGACATTCGGTTCCGGAGCGACACGAACGGGGACTTAGAATTTTTTCGCTCGGGCTCCGGAGCGACACGAACGGGGACTTAGAATTTTTTCGCTCGGGCTCCGGAGCGACACGATCGCTCCGTTATTCTACGTTCTCTCGGTCCACGGGCATCAGAGAGCAAAACAGCCTAATAGTTTTGGAGTGCCTCAACGATCAGGAATATGGATCTAACGTTCTCGTTTCGAACCGACGACTTTCGGTTCCGGAGCGACACGAACGCTCCATGATTCTCGATTATCTCGACACAGGTAAGAGACAGAGGAGAACAAGTGTATGGTTTTAGAGAGCCACGAGCACCAGGAATAAGGATCTACCGTTGTCATTTCGTTCCGTCGACATTCGGTTCCGGAGCGACTCGAACGGGGACTTAGAATTTTTTCGCTCGGGCTCCGGAGCGACACGAACGGGGACTTAGAATTTTTTCGCTCGGGCTCCGGAGCGACACGATCGCTCCGTTATTCTACGTTCTCTCGGTCCACGGGCATCAGAGAGCAAAACAGCCTAATAGTTTTAGAGTGCCTCAACGATCAGGAATATGGATCTAACGTTCTCGTTTCGAACCGACGACTTTCGGTTCCGGAGCGACACGAACGCTCCATGATTCTCGATTATCTCGACACAGGTAAGAGACAGAGGAGAACAAGTGTATGGTTTTAGAGAGCCACGAGCACCAGGAATAAGGATATACCGTTGTCATTTCGTTCCGTCGACATTCGGTTCCGGAGCGACACGAACGGGGACTTAGAATTTTTTCGCTCGGGCTCCGGAGCGACACGAACGGGGACTTAGAATTTTTTCGCTCGGGCTCCGGAGCGACACGATCGCTCCGTTATTCTACGTTCTCTCGGTCCACGGGCATCAGAGAGCAAAACAGCCTAATAGTTTTAGAGTGCCTCAACGATCAGGAATATGGATCTAACGTTCTCGTTTCGAACCGACGACTTTCGGTTCCGGAGCGACACGAACGCTCCATGATTCTCGATTATCTCGACACAGGTAAGAGACAGAGGAGAACAAGTGTATGGTTTTAGAGAGCCACGAGCACCAGGAATAAGGATCTACCGTTGTCATTTCGTTCCGTCGACATTCGGTTCCGGAGCGACACGAACGGGGACTTAGAATTTTTTCGCTCGGGCTCCGGAGCGACACGAACGGGGACTTAGAATTTTTTCGCTCGGGCTCCGGAGCGACACGATCGCTCCGTTATTCTACGTTCTCTCGGTCCACGGGCATCAGAGAGCAAAACAGCCTAATAGTTTTAGAGTGCCTCAACGATCAGGAATATGGATCTAACGTTCTCGTTTCGAACCGACGACTTTCGGTTCCGGAGCGACACGAACGCTCCATGATTCTCGATTATCTCGACACAGGTAAGAGACAGAGGAGAACAAGTGTATGGTTTTAGAGAGCCACGAGCACCAGGAATAAGGATATACCGTTGTCATTTCGTTCCGTCGACATTCGGTTCCGGAGCGACACGAACGGGGACTTAGAATTTTTTCGCTCGGGCTCCGGAGCGACACGAACGGGGACTTAGAATTTTTTCGCTCGGGCTCCGGAGCGACACGATCGCTCCGTTATTCTACGTTCTCTCGGTCCACGGGCATCAGAGAGCAAAACAGCCTAATAGTTTTAGAGTGCCTCAACGATCAGGAATATGGATCTAACGTTCTCGTTTCGAACCGACGACTTTCGGTTCTGGAGCGACACGAACGCTCCATGATTCTCGATTATCTCGACACAGGTAAGAGACAGAGGAGAACAAGTGTATGGTTTTAGAGAGCCACGAGCACCAGGAATAAGGATCTACCGTTGTCATTTCGTTCCGTCGACATTCGGTTCCGGAGCGACACGAACGGGGACTTAGAATTTTTTCACTCGGGCTCCGGAGCGACACGAACGGGGACTTAGAATTTTTTCGCTCGGGCTCCGGAGCGACACGATCGCTCCGTTATTCTACGTTCTCTCGGTCCACGGGCATCAGAGAGCAAAACAGCCTAATAGTTTTAGAGTGCCTTAACGATCAGGAATATGGATCTAACGTTCTCGTTTCGAACCGACGACTTTCGGTTCCGGAGCGACACGAACGCTCCATGATTCTCGATTATCTCGACACAGGTAAGAGACAGAGGAGAACAAGTGTATGGTTTTAGAGAGCCACGAGCACCAGGAATAAGGATATACCGTTGTCATTTCGTTCCGTCGACATTCGGTTCCGGAGCGACACGAACGGGGACTTAGAATTTTTTCGCTCGGGCTCCGGAGCGACACGAACGGGGACTTAGAATTTTTTCGCTCGGGCTCCGGAGCGACACGATCGCTCCGTTATTCTACGTTCTCTCGGTCCACGGGCATCAGAGAGCAAAACAGCCTAATAGTTTTAGAGTGCCTCAACGATCAGGAATATGGATCTAACGTTCTCGTTTCGAACCGACGACTTTCGGTTCTGGAGCGACACGAACGCTCCATGATTCTCGATTATCTCGACACAGGTAAGAGACAGAGGAGAACAAGTGTATGGTT
Source organism: Calliopsis andreniformis (assembly GCF_051401765.1). Taxonomy (NCBI): domain Eukaryota; kingdom Metazoa; phylum Arthropoda; class Insecta; order Hymenoptera; family Andrenidae; genus Calliopsis; species Calliopsis andreniformis. The sequence goes on along the minus strand of NW_027480764.1, from coordinate 117,495 downwards.
TTAGAGAGCCACGAGCACCAGGAATAAGGATCTACCGTTGTCATTTCGTTCCGTCGACATTCGGTTCCGGAGCGACTCGAACGGGGACTTAGAATTTTTTCGCTCGGGCTCCGGAGCGACACGAACGGGGACTTAGAATTTTTTCGCTCGGGCTCCGGAGCGACACGATCGCTCCGTTATTCTACGTTCTCTCGGTCCACGGGCATCAGAGAGCAAAACAGCCTAATAGTTTTAGAGTGCCTCAACGATCAGGAATATGGATCTAACGTTCTCGTTTCGAACCGACGACTTTCGGTTCCGGAGCGACACGAACGCTCCATGATTCTCGATTATCTCGACACAGGTAAGAGACAGAGGAGAACAAGTGTATGGTTTTAGAGAGCCACGAGCACCAGGAATAAGGATATACCGTTGTCATTTCGTTCCGTCGACATTCGGTTCCGGAGCGACACGAACGGGGACTTAGAATTTTTTCGCTCGGGCTCCGGAGCGACACGAACGGGGACTTAGAATTTTTTCGCTCGGGCTCCGGAGCGACACGATCGCTCCGTTATTCTACGTTCTCTCGGTCCACGGGCATCAGAGAGCAAAACAGCCTAATAGTTTTAGAGTGCCTCAACGATCAGGAATATGGATCTAACGTTCTCGTTTCGAACCGACGACTTTCGGTTCCGGAGCGACACGAACGCTCCATGATTCTCGATTATCTCGACACAGGTAAGAGACAGAGGAGAACAAGTGTATGGTTTTAGAGAGCCACGAGCACCAGGAATAAGGATCTACCGTTGTCATTTCGTTCCGTCGACATTCGGTTCCGGAGCGACACGAACGGGGACTTAGAATTTTTTCGCTCGGGCTCCGGAGCGACACGATCGCTCCGTTATTCTACGTTCTCTCGGTCCACGGGCATCAGAGAGCAAAACAGCCTAATAGTTTTAAAGTGCCTCAACGATCAGGAATATGGATCTAACGTTCTCGTTTCGAACCGACGACTTTCGGTTCCGGAGCGACACGAACGCTCCATGATTCTCGATTATCTCGACACAGGTAAGAGACAGAGGAGAACAAGTGTATGGTTTTAGAGAGCCACGAGCACCAGGAATAAGGATCTACCGTTGTCATTTCGTTCCGTCGACATTCGGTTCCGGAGCGACACGAACGGGGACTTAGAATTTTTTCGCTCGGGCTCCGGAGCGACACGAACGGGGACTTAGAATTTTTTCGCTCGGGCTCCGGAGCGACACGATCGCTCCGTTATTCTACGTTCTCTCGGTCCACGGGCATCAGAGAGCAAAACAGCCTAATAGTTTTGGAGTGCCTCAACGATCAGGAATATGGATCTAACGTTCTCGTTTCGAACCGACGACTTTCGGTTCCGGAGCGACACGAACGCTCCATGATTCTCGATTATCTCGACACAGGTAAGAGACAGAGGAGAACAAGTGTATGGTTTTAGAGAGCCACGAGCACCAGGAATAAGGATCTACCGTTGTCATTTCGTTCCGTCGACATTCGGTTCCGGAGCGACTCGAACGGGGACTTAGAATTTTTTCGCTCGGGCTCCGGAGCGACACGAACGGGGACTTAGAATTTTTTCGCTCGGGCTCCGGAGCGACACGATCGCTCCGTTATTCTACGTTCTCTCGGTCCACGGGCATCAGAGAGCAAAACAGCCTAATAGTTTTAGAGTGCCTCAACGATCAGGAATATGGATCTAACGTTCTCGTTTCGAACCGACGACTTTCGGTTCCGGAGCGACACGAACGCTCCATGATTCTCGATTATCTCGACACAGGTAAGAGACAGAGGAGAACAAGTGTATGGTTTTAGAGAGCCACGAGCACCAGGAATAAGGATATACCGTTGTCATTTCGTTCCGTCGACATTCGGTTCCGGAGCGACACGAACGGGGACTTAGAATTTTTTCGCTCGGGCTCCGGAGCGACACGAACGGGGACTTAGAATTTTTTCGCTCGGGCTCCGGAGCGACACGATCGCTCCGTTATTCTACGTTCTCTCGGTCCACGGGCATCAGAGAGCAAAACAGCCTAATAGTTTTAGAGTGCCTCAACGATCAGGAATATGGATCTAACGTTCTCGTTTCGAACCGACGACTTTCGGTTCCGGAGCGACACGAACGCTCCATGATTCTCGATTATCTCGACACAGGTAAGAGACAGAGGAGAACAAGTGTATGGTTTTAGAGAGCCACGAGCACCAGGAATAAGGATCTACCGTTGTCATTTCGTTCCGTCGACATTCGGTTCCGGAGCGACACGAACGGGGACTTAGAATTTTTTCGCTCGGGCTCCGGAGCGACACGAACGGGGACTTAGAATTTTTTCGCTCGGGCTCCGGAGCGACACGATCGCTCCGTTATTCTACGTTCTCTCGGTCCACGGGCATCAGAGAGCAAAACAGCCTAATAGTTTTAGAGTGCCTCAACGATCAGGAATATGGATCTAACGTTCTCGTTTCGAACCGACGACTTTCGGTTCCGGAGCGACACGAACGCTCCATGATTCTCGATTATCTCGACACAGGTAAGAGACAGAGGAGAACAAGTGTATGGTTTTAGAGAGCCACGAGCACCAGGAATAAGGATATACCGTTGTCATTTCGTTCCGTCGACATTCGGTTCCGGAGCGACACGAACGGGGACTTAGAATTTTTTCGCTCGGGCTCCGGAGCGACACGAACGGGGACTTAGAATTTTTTCGCTCGGGCTCCGGAGCGACACGATCGCTCCGTTATTCTACGTTCTCTCGGTCCACGGGCATCAGAGAGCAAAACAGCCTAATAGTTTTAGAGTGCCTCAACGATCAGGAATATGGATCTAACGTTCTCGTTTCGAACCGACGACTTTCGGTTCTGGAGCGACACGAACGCTCCATGATTCTCGATTATCTCGACACAGGTAAGAGACAGAGGAGAACAAGTGTATGGTTTTAGAGAGCCACGAGCACCAGGAATAAGGATCTACCGTTGTCATTTCGTTCCGTCGACATTCGGTTCCGGAGCGACACGAACGGGGACTTAGAATTTTTTCACTCGGGCTCCGGAGCGACACGAACGGGGACTTAGAATTTTTTCGCTCGGGCTCCGGAGCGACACGATCGCTCCGTTATTCTACGTTCTCTCGGTCCACGGGCATCAGAGAGCAAAACAGCCTAATAGTTTTAGAGTGCCTTAACGATCAGGAATATGGATCTAACGTTCTCGTTTCGAACCGACGACTTTCGGTTCCGGAGCGACACGAACGCTCCATGATTCTCGATTATCTCGACACAGGTAAGAGACAGAGGAGAACAAGTGTATGGTTTTAGAGAGCCACGAGCACCAGGAATAAGGATATACCGTTGTCATTTCGTTCCGTCGACATTCGGTTCCGGAGCGACACGAACGGGGACTTAGAATTTTTTCGCTCGGGCTCCGGAGCGACACGAACGGGGACTTAGAATTTTTTCGCTCGGGCTCCGGAGCGACACGATCGCTCCGTTATTCTACGTTCTCTCGGTCCACGGGCATCAGAGAGCAAAACAGCCTAATAGTTTTAGAGTGCCTCAACGATCAGGAATATGGATCTAACGTTCTCGTTTCGAACCGACGACTTTCGGTTCTGGAGCGACACGAACGCTCCATGATTCTCGATTATCTCGACACAGGTAAGAGACAGAGGAGAACAAGTGTATGGTTTTAGAGAGCCACGAGCACCAGGAATAAGGATCTACCGTTGTCATTTCGTTCCGTCGACATTCGGTTCCGGAGCGACTCGAACGGGGACTTAGAATTTTTTCGCTCGGGCTCCGGAGCGACACGAACGGGGACTTAGAATTTTTTCGCTCGGGCTCCGGAGCGACACGATCGCTCCGTTATTCTACGTTCTCTCGGTCCACGGGCATCAGAGAGCAAAACAGCCTAATAGTTTTAGAGTGCCTCAACGATCAGGAATATGGATCTAACGTTCTCGTTTCGAACCGACGACTTTCGGTTCCGGAGCGACACGAACGCTCCATGATTCTCGATTATCTCGACACAGGTAAGAGACAGAGGAGAACAAGTGTATGGTTTTAGAGAGCCACGAGCACCAGGAATAAGGATATACCGTTGTCATTTCGTTCCGTCGACATTCGGTTCCGGAGCGACACGAACGGGGACTTAGAATTTTTTCGCTCGGGCTCCGGAGCGACACGAACGGGGACTTAGAATTTTTTCGCTCGGGCTCCGGAGCGACACGATCGCTCCGTTATTCTACGTTCTCTCGGTCCACGGGCATCAGAGAGCAAAACAGCCTAATAGTTTTAGAGTGCCTCAACGATCAGGAATATGGATCTAACGTTCTCGTTTCGAACCGACGACTTTCGGTTCCGGAGCGACACGAACGCTCCATGATTCTCGATTATCTCGACACAGGTAAGAGACAGAGGAGAACAAGTGTATGGTTTTAGAGAGCCACGAGCACCAGGAATAAGGATCTACCGTTGTCATTTCGTTCCGTCGACATTCGGTTCCGGAGCGACACGAACGGGGACTTAGAATTTTTTCGCTCGGGCTCCGGAGCGACACGAACGGGGACTTAGAATTTTTTCGCTCGGGCTCCGGAGCGACACGATCGCTCCGTTATTCTACGTTCTCTCGGTCCACGGGCATCAGAGAGCAAAACAGCCTAATAGTTTTAGAGTGCCTCAACGATCAGGAATATGGATCTAACGTTCTCGTTTCGAACCGACGACTTTCGGTTCCGGAGCGACACGAACGCTCCATGATTCTCGATTATCTCGACACAGGTAAGAGACAGAGGAGAACAAGTGTATGGTTTTAGAGAGCCACGAGCACCAGGAATAAGGATATACCGTTGTCATTTCGTTCCGTCGACATTCGGTTCCGGAGCGACACGAACGGGGACTTAGAATTTTTTCGCTCGGGCTCCGGAGCGACACGAACGGGGACTTAGAATTTTTTCGCTCGGGCTCCGGAGCGACACGATCGCTCCGTTATTCTACGTTCTCTCGGTCCACGGGCATCAGAGAGCAAAACAGCCTAATAGTTTTAGAGTGCCTCAACGATCAGGAATATGGATCTAACGTTCTCGTTTCGAACCGACGACTTTCGGTTCTGGAGCGACACGAACGCTCCATGATTCTCGATTATCTCGACACAGGTAAGAGACAGAGGAGAACAAGTGTATGGTTTTAGAGAGCCACGAGCACCAGGAATAAGGATCTACCGTTGTCATTTCGTTCCGTCGACATTCGGTTCCGGAGCGACACGAACGGGGACTTAGAATTTTTTCACTCGGGCTCCGGAGCGACACGAACGGGGACTTAGAATTTTTTCGCTCGGGCTCCGGAGCGACACGATCGCTCCGTTATTCTACGTTCTCTCGGTCCACGGGCATCAGAGAGCAAAACAGCCTAATAGTTTTAGAGTGCCTTAACGATCAGGAATATGGATCTAACGTTCTCGTTTCGAACCGACGACTTTCGGTTCCGGAGCGACACGAACGCTCCATGATTCTCGATTATCTCGACACAGGTAAGAGACAGAGGAGAACAAGTGTATGGTTTTAGAGAGCCACGAGCACCAGGAATAAGGATCTACCGTTGTCATTTCGTTCCGTCGACATTCGGTTCCGGAGCGACACGAACGGGGACTTAGAATTTTTTCGCTCGGGCTCCGGAGCGACACGAACGGGGACTTAGAATTTTTTCGCTCGGGCTCCGGAGCGACACGATCGCTCCGTTATTCTACGTTCTCTCGGTCCACGGGCATCAGAGAGCAAAACAGCCTAATAGTTTTAGAGTGCCTCAACGATCAGGAATATGGATCTAACGTTCTCGTTTCGAACCGACGACTTTCGGTTCCGGAGCGACACGAACGCTCCATGATTCTCGATTATCTCGACACAGGTAAGAGACAGAGGAGAACAAGTGTATGGTTTTAGAGAGCCACGAGCACCAGGAATAAGGATCTACCGTTGTCATTTCGTTCCGTCGACATTCGGTTCCGGAGCGACACGAACGGGGACTTAGAATTTTTTCGCTCGGGCTCCGGAGCGACACGAACGTGGACTTAGAATTTTTTCGCTCGGGCTCCGGAGCGACACGATCGCTCCGTTATTCTACGTTCTCTGGGTCCACGGGCATCAGAGAGCAAAACAGCCTAATAGTTTTAGAGTGCCTCAACGATCAGGAATATGGATCTAACGTTCTCGTTTCGAACCGACGACTTTCGGTTCCGGAGCGACACGAACGCTCCATGATTCTCGATTATCTCGACACAGGTAAGAGACAGAGGAGAACAAGTGTATGGTTTTAGAGAGCCACGAGCACCAGGAATAAGGATCTACCGTTGTCATTTCGTTCCGTCGACATTCGGTTCCGGAGCGACACGAACGGGGACTTAGAATTTTTTCGCTCGGGCTCCGGAGCGACACGAACGGGGACTTAGAATTTTTTCGCTCGGGCTCCGGAGCGACACGATCGCTCCGTTATTCTACGTTCTCTCGGTCCACGGGCATCAGAGAGCAAAACAGCCTAATAGTTTTAGAGTGCCTCAACGATCAGGAATATGGATCTATCGTTCTCGTTTCGAACCGACGACTTTCGGTTCCGGAGCGACACGAACGCTCCATGATTCTCGATTATCTCGACACAGGTAAGAGACAGAGGAGAACAAGTGTATGGTTTTAGAGAGCCACGAGCACCAGGAATAAGGATCTACCGTTGTCATTTCGTTCCGTCGACATTCGGTTCCGGAGCGACACGAACGGGGACTTAGAATTTTTTCGCTCGGGCTCCGGAGCGACACGATCGCTCCGTTATTCTACGTTCTCTCGGTCCACGGGCATCAGAGAGCAAAACAGCCTAATAGTTTTAAAGTGCCTCAACGATCAGGAATATGGATCTAACGTTCTCGTTTCGAACCGACGACTTTCGGTTCCGGAGCGACACGAACGCTCCATGATTCTCGATTATCTCGACACAGGTAAGAGACAGAGGAGAACAAGTGTATGGTTTTAGAGAGCCACGAGCACCAGGAATAAGGATCTACCGTTGTCATTTCGTTCCGTCGACATTCGGTTCCGGAGCGACACGAACGGGGACTTAGAATTTTTTCGCTCGGGCTCCGGAGCGACACGAACGGGGACTTAGAATTTTTTCGCTCGGGCTCCGGAGCGACACGATCGCTCCGTTATTCTACGTTCTCTCGGTCCACGGGCATCAGAGAGCAAAACAGCCTAATAGTTTTAGAGTGCCTCAACGATCAGGAATATGGATCTAACGTTCTCGTTTCGAACCGACGACTTTCGGTTCCGGAGCGACACGAACGCTCCATGATTCTCGATTATCTCGACACAGGTAAGAGACAGAGGAGAACAAGTGTATGGTTTTAGAGAGCCACGAGCACCAGGAATAAGGATATACCGTTGTCATTTCGTTCCGTCGACATTCGGTTCCGGAGCGACACGAACGGGGACTTAGAATTTTTTCGCTCGGGCTCCGGAGCGACACGAACGGGGACTTAGAATTTTTTCGCTCGGGCTCCGGAGCGACACGATCGCTCCGTTATTCTACGTTCTCTCGGTCCACGGGCATCAGAGAGCAAAACAGCCTAATAGTTTTAGAGTGCCTCAACGATCAGGAATATGGATCTAACGTTCTCGTTTCGAACCGACGACTTTCGGTTCCGGAGCGACACGAACGCTCCATGATTCTCGATTATCTCGACACAGGTAAGAGACAGAGGAGAACAAGTGTATGGTTTTAGAGAGCCACGAGCACCAGGAATAAGGATCTACCGTTGTCATTTCGTTCCGTCGACATTCGGTTCCGGAGCGACACGAACGGGGACTTAGAATTTTTTCGCTCGGGCTCCGGAGCGACACGAACGGGGACTTAGAATTTTTTCGCTCGGGCTCCGGAGCGACACGATCGCTCCGTTATTCTACGTTCTCTCGGTCCACGGGCATCAGAGAGCAAAACAGCCTAATAGTTTTAGAGTGCCTCAACGATCAGGAATATGGATCTAACGTTCTCGTTTCGAACCGACGACTTTCGGTTCCGGAGCGACACGAACGCTCCATGATTCTCGATTATCTCGACACAGGTAAGAGACAGAGGAGAACAAGTGTATGGTTTTAGAGAGCCACGAGCACCAGGAATAAGGATATACCGTTGTCATTTCGTTCCGTCGACATTCGGTTCCGGAGCGACACGAACGGGGACTTAGAATTTTTTCGCTCGGGCTCCGGAGCGACACGAACGGGGACTTAGAATTTTTTCGCTCGGGCTCCGGAGCGACACGATCGCTCCGTTATTCTACGTTCTCTCGGTCCACGGGCATCAGAGAGCAAAACAGCCTAATAGTTTTAGAGTGCCTCAACGATCAGGAATATGGATCGAACGTTCTCGTTTCGAACCGACGACTTTCGGTTCCGGAGCGACACGAACGCTCCATGATTCTCGATTATCTCGACACAGGTAAGAGACAGAGGAGAACAAGTGTATGGTTTTAGAGAGCCACGAGCACCAGGAATAAGGATCTACCGTTGTCATTTCGTTCCGTCGACATTCGGTTCCGGAGCGACACGAACGGGGACTTAGAATTTTTTCGCTCGGGCTCCGGAGCGACACGAACGGGGACTTAGAATTTTTTCGCTCGGGCTCCGGAGCGACACGATCGCTCCGTTATTCTACGTTCTCTCGGTCCACGGGCATCAGAGAGCAAAACAGCCTAATAGTTTTAGAGTGCCTTAACGATCAGGAATATGGATCTAACGTTCTCGTTTCGAACCGACGACTTTCGGTTCCGGAGCGACACGAACGCTCCATGATTCTCGATTATCTCGACACAGGTAAGAGACAGAGGAGAACAAGTGTATGGTTTTAGAGAGCCACGAGCACCAGGAATAAGGATCTACCGTTGTCATTTCGTTCCGTCGACATTCGGTTCCGGAGCGACACGAACGGGGACTTAGAATTTTTTCGCTCGGGCTCCGGAGCGACACGATCGCTCCGTTATTCTACGTTCTCTCGGTCCACGGGCATCAGAGAGCAAAACAGCCTAATAGTTTTAAAGTGCCTCAACGATCAGGAATATGGATCTAACGTTCTCGTTTCGAACCGACGACTTTCGGTTCCGGAGCGACACGAACGCTCCATGATTCTCGATTATCTCGACACAGGTAAGAGACAGAGGAGAACAAGTGTATGGTTTGAGAGAGCCACGAGCACCAGGAATAAGGATCTACCGTTGTCATTTCGTTCCGTCGACATTCGGTTCCGGAGCGACACGAACGGGGACTTAGAATTTTTTCGCTCGGGCTCCGGAGCGACACGAACGGGGACTTAGAATTTTTTCGCTCGGGCTCCGGAGCGACACGATCGCTCCGTTATTCTACGTTCTCTCGGTCCACGGGCATCAGAGAGCAAAACAGCCGAATAGTTTTAGAGTGCCTCAACGATCAGGAATATGGATCTAACGTTCTCGTTTCGAACCGACGACTTTCGGTTCCGGAGCGACACGAACGCTCCATGATTCTCGATTATCTCGACACAGGTAAGAGACAGAGGAGAACAAGTGTATGGTTTTAGAGAGCCACGAGCACCAGGAATAAGGATCTACCGTTGTCATTTCGTTCCGTCGACATTCGGTTCCGGAGCGACTCGAACGGGGACTTAGAATTTTTTCGCTCGGGCTCCGGAGCGACACGAACGGGGACTTAGAATTTTTTCGCTCGGGCTCCGGAGCGACACGATCGCTCCGTTATTCTACGTTCTCTCGGTCCACGGGCATCAGAGAGCAAAACAGCCTAATAGTTTTAGAGTGCCTCAACGATCAGGAATATGGATCTAACGTTCTCGTTTCGAACCGACGACTTTCGGTTCCGGAGCGACACGAACGCTCCATGATTCTCGATTATCTCGACACAGGTAAGAGACAGAGGAGAACAAGTGTATGGTTTTAGAGAGCCACGAGCACCAGGAATAAGGATATACCGTTGTCATTTCGTTCCGTCGACATTCGGTTCCGGAGCGACACGAACGGGGACTTAGAATTTTTTCGCTCGGGCTCCGGAGCGACACGAACGGGGACTTAGAATTTTTTCGCTCGGGCTCCGGAGCGACACGATCGCTCCGTTATTCTACGTTCTCTCGGTCCACGGGCATCAGAGAGCAAAACAGCCTAATAGTTTTAGAGTGCCTCAACGATCAGGAATATGGATCTAACGTTCTCGTTTCGAACCGACGACTTTCGGTTCCGGAGCGACACGAACGCTCCATGATTCTCGATTATCTCGACACAGGTAAGAGACAGAGGAGAACAAGTGTATGGTTTTAGAGAGCCACGAGCACCAGGAATAAGGATCTACCGTTGTCATTTCGTTCCGTCGACATTCGGTTCCGGAGCGACACGAACGGGGACTTAGAATTTTTTCGCTCGGGCTCCGGAGCGACACGAACGGGGACTTAGAATTTTTTCGCTCGGGCTCCGGAGCGACACGATCGCTCCGTTATTCTACGTTCTCTCGGTCCACGGGCATCAGAGAGCAAAACAGCCTAATAGTTTTAGAGTGCCTCAACGATCAGGAATATGGATCTAACGTTCTCGTTTCGAACCGACGACTTTCGGTTCCGGAGCGACACGAACGCTCCATGATTCTCGATTATCTCGACACAGGTAAGAGACAGAGGAGAACAAGTGTATGGTTTTAGAGAGCCACGAGCACCAGGAATAAGGATATACCGTTGTCATTTCGTTCCGTCGACATTCGGTTCCGGAGCGACACGAACGGGGACTTAGAATTTTTTCGCTCGGGCTCCGGAGCGACACGAACGGGGACTTAGAATTTTTTCGCTCGGGCTCCGGAGCGACACGATCGCTCCGTTATTCTACGTTCTCTCGGTCCACGGGCATCAGAGAGCAAAACAGCCTAATAGTTTTAGAGTGCCTCAACGATCAGGAATATGGATCTAACGTTCTCGTTTCGAACCGACGACTTTCGGTTCCGGAGCGACACGAACGCTCCATGATTCTCGATTATCTCGACACAGGTAAGAGACAGAGGAGAACAAGTGTATGGTTTTAGAGAGCCACGAGCACCAGGAATAAGGATCTACCGTTGTCATTTCGTTCCGTCGACATTCGGTTCCGGAGCGACACGAACGGGGACTTAGAATTTTTTCACTCGGGCTCCGGAGCGACACGAACGGGGACTTAGAATTTTTTCGCTCGGGCTCCGGAGCGACACGATCGCTCCGTTATTCTACGTTCTCTCGGTCCACGGGCATCAGAGAGCAAAACAGCCTAATAGTTTTAGAGTGCCTTAACGATCAGGAATATGGATCTAACGTTCTCGTTTCGAACCGACGACTTTCGGTTCCGGAGCGACACGAACGCTCCATGATTCTCGATTATCTCGACACAGGTAAGAGACAGAGGAGAACAAGTGTATGGTTTTAGAGAGCCACGAGCACCAGGAATAAGGATCTACCGTTGTCATTTCGTTCCGTCGACATTCGGTTCCGGAGCGACACGAACGGGGACTTAGAATTTTTTCGCTCGGGCTCCGGAGCGACACGAACGGGGACTTAGAATTTTTTCGCTCGGGCTCCGGAGCGACACGATCGCTCCGTTATTCTACGTTCTCTCGGTCCACGGGCATCAGAGAGCAAAACAGCCTAATAGTTTTAGAGTGCCTCAACGATCAGGAATATGGATCTAACGTTCTCGTTTCGAACCGACGACTTTCGGTTCCGGAGCGACACGAACGCTCCATGATTCTCGATTATCTCGACACAGGTAAGAGACAGAGGAGAACAAGTGTATGGTTTTAGAGAGCCACGAGCACCAGGAATAAGGATCTACCGTTGTCATTTCGTTCCGTCGACATTCGGTTCCGGAGCGACACGAACGGGGACTTAGAATTTTTTCGCTCGGGCTCCGGAGCGACACGAACGGGGACTTAGAATTTTTTCGCTCGGGCTCCGGAGCGACACGAACGGGGACTTAGAATTTTTTCGCTCGGGCTCCGGAGCGACACGATCGCTCCGTTATTCTACGTTCTCTCGGTCCACGGGCATCAGAGAGCAAAACAGCCTAATAGTTTTAGAGTGCCTCAACGATCAGGAATATGGATCTAACGTTCTCGTTTCGAACCGACGACTTTCGGTTCCGGAGCGAGACGAACGCTCCATGATTCTCGATTATCTCGACACAGGTAAGAGACAGAGGAGAACAAGTGTATGGTTTTAGAGAGCCACGAGCACCAGGAATAAGGATCTACCGTTGTCATTTCGTTCCGTCGACATTCGGTTCCGGAGCGACACGAACGGGGACTTAGAATTTTTTCGCTCGGGCTCCGGAGCGACACGATCGCTCCGTTATTCTACGTTCTCTGGGTCCACGGGCATCAGAGAGCAAAACAGCCTAATAGTTTTAGAGTGCCTCAACAATCAGGAATATGGATCTAACGTTCTCGTTTCGAACCGACGACTTTCGGTTCCGGAGCGACACGAACGCTCCATGATTCTCGATTATCTCGACACAGGTAAGAGACAGAGGAGAACAAGTGTATGGTTTTAGAGAGCCACGAGCACCAGGAATAAGGATATACCGTTGTCATTTCGTTCCGTCGACATTCGGTTCCGGAGCGACACGATCGGGGACTTAGAATTTTTTCGCTCGGGCTCCGGAGCGACACGAACGGGGACTTAGAATTTTTTCGCTCGGGCTCCGGAGCGACACGATCGCTCCGTTATTCTACGTTCTCTCGGTCCACGGGCATCAGAGAGCAAAACAGCCTAATAGTTTTAGAGTGCCTCAACGATCAGGAATATGGATCTAACGTTCTCGTTTCGAACCGACGACTTTCGGTTCCGGAGCGACACGAACGCTCCATGATTCTCGATTATCTCGACACAGGTAAGAGACAGAGGAGAACAATTGTATGGTTTTAGAGAGCCACGAGCACCAGGAATAAGGATCTACCGTTGTCATTTCGTTCCGTCGACATTCGGTTCCGGAGCGACACGAACGGGGACTTAGAATTTTATCACTCGGGCTCCAGAGCGACACGAACGGGGACTTAGAATTTTTTCGCTCGGGCTCCGGAGCGACACGATCGCTCCGTTATTCTACGTTCTCTCGGTCCACGGGCATCAGAGAGCAAAACAGCCTAATAGTTTTAGAGTGCCTCAACGATCAGGAATATGGATCTAACGTTCTCGTTTCGAACCGACGACTTTCGGTTCCGGAGCGACACGATCGCTCCATGATTCTCGATTATCTCGACACAGGTAAGAGACAGAGGAGAACAAGTGTATGGTTTTAGAGAGCCACGAGCACCAGGAATAAGGATCTACCGTTGTCATTTCGTTCCGTCGACATTCGGTTCCGGAGCGACACGAACGGGGACTTAGAATTTTTTCGCTCGGGCTCCGGAGCGACACGAACGGGGACTTAGAATTTTTTCGCTCGGGCTCCGGAGCGACACTATCGCTCCGTTATTCTACGTTCTCTCGGTCCACGGGCATCAGAGAGCAAAACAGCCTAATAGTTTTAGAGTGCCTCAACGATCAGGAATATGGATCTAACGTTCTCGTTTCGAACCGACGACTTTCGGTTCCGGAGCGACACGAACGCTCCATGATTCTCGATTATCTCGACACAGGTAAGAGACAGAGGAGAACAAGTGTATGGTTTTAGAGAGCCACGAGCACCAGGAATAAGGATCTACCGTTGTCATTTCGTTCCGTCGACATTCGGTTCCGCAGCGACACGAACGGGGACTTAGAATTTTTTCGCTCGGGCTCCGGAGCGACACGAACGGGGACTTAGAATTTTTTCACTCGGGCTCCGGAGCGACACGATCGCTCCGTTATTCTACGTTCTCTCGGTTCACGGGCATCAGAGAGCAAAACAGCCTAATAGTTTTAGAGTGCCTCAACGATCAGGAATATGGATCTAACGTTCTCGTTTCGAACCGACGACTTTCGGTTCCGGAGCGACACGATCGCTCCATGATTCTCGATTATCTCGACACAGGTAAGAGACAGAGGAGAACAAGTGTATGGTTTTAGAGAGCCACGAGCACCAGGAATAAGGATCTACCGTTGTCATTTCGTTCCGTCGACATTCGGTTCCGGAGCGACACGAACGGGGACTTAGAATTTTTTCGCTCGGGCTCCGGAGCGACACGAACGGGGACTTAGAATTTTTTCGCTCGGGCTCCGGAGCGACACGATCGCTCCGTTATTCTACGTTCTCTCGGTCCACGGGCATCAGAGAGCAAAACAGCCTAATAGTTTTAGAGTGCCTCAACGATCAGGAATATGGATCTAACGTTCTCGTTTCGAACCGACGACTTTCGGTTCCGGAGCGACACGAACGCTCCATGATTCTCGATTATCTCGACACAGGTAAGAGACAGAGGAGAACAAGTGTATGGTTTTAGAGAGCCACGAGCACCAGGAATAAGGATCTACCGTTGTCATTTCGTTCCGTCGACATTCGGTTCCGGAGCGACACGAACGGGGACTTAGAATTTTTTCGCTCGGGCTCCGGAGCGACACGAACGGGGACTTAGAATTTTTTCGCTCGGGCTCCGGAGCGACACGATCGCTCCGTTATTCTACGTTCTCTCGGTCCACGGGCATCAGAGAGCAAAACAGCCTAATAGTTTTAGAGTGCCTCAACGATCAGGAATATGGATCTAACGTTCTCGTTTCGAACCGACGACTTTCGGTTCCGGAGCGAGACGAACGCTCCATGATTCTCGATTATCTCGACACAGGTAAGAGACAGAGGAGAACAAGTGTATGGTTTTAGAGAGCCACGAGCACCAGGAATAAGGATCTACCGTTGTCATTTCGTTCCGTCGACATTCGGTTCCGGAGCGACACGAACGGGGACTTAGAATTTTTTCGCTCGGGCTCCGGAGCGACACGATCGCTCCGTTATTCTACGTTCTCTGGGTCCACGGGCATCAGAGAGCAAAACAGCCTAATAGTTTTAGAGTGCCTCAACAATCAGGAATATGGATCTAACGTTCTCGTTTCGAACCGACGACTTTCGGTTCCGGAGCGACACGAACGCTCCATGATTCTCGATTATCTCGACACAGGTAAGAGACAGAGGAGAACAAGTGTATGGTTTTAGAGAGCCACGAGCACCAGGAATAAGGATATACCGTTGTCATTTCGTTCCGTCGACATTCGGTTCCGGAGCGACACGATCGGGGACTTAGAATTTTTTCGCTCGGGCTCCGGAGCGACACGAACGGGGACTTAGAATTTTTTCGCTCGGGCTCCGGAGCGACACGATCGCTCCGTTATTCTACGTTCTCTCGGTCCACGGGCATCAGAGAGCAAAACAGCCTAATAGTTTTAGAGTGCCTCAACGATCAGGGATATGGATCTAACGTTCTCGTTTCGAACCGACGACTTTCGGTTCCGGAGCGACACGAACGCTCCATGATTCTCGATTATCTCGACACAGGTAAGAGACAGAGGAGAACAATTGTATGGTTTTAGAGAGCCACGAGCACCAGGAATAAGGATCTACCGTTGTCATTTCGTTCCGTCGACATTCGGTTCCGGAGCGACACGAACGGGGACTTAGAATTTTATCACTCGGGCTCCAGAGCGACACGAACGGGGACTTAGAATTTTTTCGCTCGGGCTCCGGAGCGACACGATCGCTCCGTTATTCTACGTTCTCTCGGTCCACGGGCATCAGAGAGCAAAACAGCCTAATAGTTTTAGAGTGCCTCAACGATCAGGAATATGGATCTAACGTTCTCGTTTCGAACCGACGACTTTCGGTTCCGGAGCGACACGAACGCTCCATGATTCTCGATTATCTCGACACAGGTAAGAGACAGAGGAGAACAAGTGTATGGTTTTAGAGAGCCACGAGCACCAGGAATAAGGATCTACCGTTGTCATTTCGTTCCGTCGACATTCGGTTCCGGAGCGACACGAACGGGGACTTAGAATTTTTTCGCTCGGGCTCCGGAGCGACACGAACGGGGACTTAGAATTTTTTCGCTCGGGCTCCGGAGCGACACGATCGCTCCGTTATTCTACGTTCTCTCGGTCCACGGGCATCAGAGAGCAAAACAGCCTAATAGTTTTAGAGTGCCTCAACGATCAGGAATATGGATCTAACGTTCTCGTTTCGAACCGACGACTTTCGGTTCCGGAGCGACACGATCGCTCCATGATTCTCGATTATCTCGACACAGGTAAGAGACAGAGGAGAACAAGTGTATGGTTTTAGAGAGCCACGAGCACCAGGAATAAGGATCTACCGTTGTCATTTCGTTCCGTCGACATTCGGTTCCGGAGCGACACGAACGGGGACTTAGAATTTTTTCGCTCGGGCTCCGGAGCGACACGAACGGGGACTTAGAATTTTTTCGCTCGGGCTCCGGAGCGACACGATCGCTCCGTTATTCTACGTTCTCTCGGTCCACGGGCATCAGAGAGCAAAACAGCCTAATAGTTTTAGAGTGCCTCAACGATCAGGAATATGGATCTAACGTTCTCGTTTCGAACCGACGACTTTCGGTTCCGGAGCGACACGAACGCTCCATGATTCTCGATTATCTCGACACAGGTAAGAGACAGAGGAGAACAAGTGTATGGTTTTAGAGAGCCACGAGCACCAGGAATAAGGATCTACCGTTGTCATTTCGTTCCGTCGACATTCGGTTCCGCAGCGACACGAACGGGGACTTAGAATTTTTTCGCTCGGGCTCCGGAGCGACACGAACGGGGACTTAGAATTTTTTCACTCGGGCTCCGGAGCGACACGATCGCTCCGTTATTCTACGTTCTCTCGGTTCACGGGCATCAGAGAGCAAAACAGCCTAATAGTTTTAGAGTGCCTCAACGATCAGGAATATGGATCTAACGTTCTCGTTTCGAACCGACGACTTTCGGTTCCGGAGCGACACGATCGCTCCATGATTCTCGATTATCTCGACACAGGTAAGAGACAGAGGAGAACAAGTGTATGGTTTTAGAGAGCCACGAGCACCAGGAATAAGGATCTACCGTTGTCATTTCGTTCCGTCGACATTCGGTTCCGGAGCGACACGAACGGGGACTTAGAATTTTTTCGCTCGGGCTCCGGAGCGACACGAACGGGGACTTAGAATTTTTTCGCTCGGGCTCCGGAGCGACACGATCGCTCCGTTATTCTACGTTCTCTCGGTCCACGGGCATCAGAGAGCAAAACAGCCTAATAGTTTTAGAGTGCCTCAACGATCAGGAATATGGATCTATCGTTCTCGTTTCGAACCGACGACTTTCGGTTCCGGAGCGACACGAACGCTCCATGATTCTCGATTATCTCGACACAGGTAAGAGACAGAGGAGAACAAGTGTATGGTTTTAGAGAGCCACGAGCACCAGGAATAAGGATCTACCGTTGTCATTTCGTTCCGTCGACATTCGGTTCCGGAGCGACACGAACGGGGACTTAGAATTTTTTCGCTCGGGCTCCGGAGCGACACGATCGCTCCGTTATTCTACGTTCTCTCGGTCCACGGGCATCAGAGAGCAAAACAGCCTAATAGTTTTAAAGTGCCTCAACGATCAGGAATATGGATCTAACGTTCTCGTTTCGAACCGACGACTTTCGGTTCCGGAGCGACACGAACGCTCCATGATTCTCGATTATCTCGACACAGGTAAGAGACAGAGGAGAACAAGTGTATGGTTTTAGAGAGCCACGAGCACCAGGAATAAGGATCTACCGTTGTCATTTCGTTCCGTCGACATTCGGTTCCGGAGCGACACGAACGGGGACTTAGAATTTTTTCGCTCGGGCTCCGGAGCGACACGATCGCTCCGTTATTCTACGTTCTCTCGGTCCACGGGCATCAGAGAGCAAAACAGCCTAATAGTTTTAAAGTGCCTCAACGATCAGGAATATGGATCTAACGTTCTCGTTTCGAACCGACGACTTTCGGTTCCGGAGCGACACGAACGCTCCATGATTCTCGATTATCTCGACACAGGTAAGAGACAGAGGAGAACAAGTGTATGGTTTTAGAGAGCCACGAGCACCAGGAATAAGGATCTACCGTTGTCATTTCGTTCCGTCGACATTCGGTTCCGGAGCGACACGAACGGGGACTTAGAATTTTTTCGCTCGGGCTCCGGAGCGACACGAACGGGGACTTAGAATTTTTTCGCTCGGGCTCCGGAGCGACACGATCGCTCCGTTATTCTACGTTCTCTCGGTCCACGGGCATCAGAGAGCAAAACAGCCTAATAGTTTTAGAGTGCCTCAACGATCAGGAATATGGATCTAACGTTCTCGTTTCGAACCGACGACTTTCGGTTCCGGAGCGACACGAACGCTCCATGATTCTCGATTATCTCGACACAGGTAAGAGACAGAGGAGAACAAGTGTATGGTTTTAGAGAGCCACGAGCACCAGGAATAAGGATCTACCGTTGTCATTTCGTTCCGTCGACATTCGGTTCCGGAGCGACACGAACGGGGACTTAGAATTTTTTCGCTCGGGCTCCGGAGCGACACGAACGGGGACTTAGAATTTTTTCGCTCGGGCTCCGGAGCGACACGATCGCTGCGTTATTCTACGTTCTCTCGGTCCACGGGCATCAAAGAGCAAAACAGCCTAATAGTTTTAGAGTGCCTCAACGATCAGGAATATGGATCTAACGTTCTCGTTTCGAACCGACGACTTTCGGTTCCGGAGCGACACGAACGCTCCATGATTCTCGATTATCTCGACACAGGTAAGAGACAGAGGAGAACAAGTGTATGGTTTTAGAGATCCACGAGCACCAGGAATAAGGATCTACCGTTGTCATTTCGTTCCGTCGACATTCGGTTCCGGAGCCACACGAACGGGGACTTAGAATTTTTTCGCTCGGGCTCCGGAGCGACACGAACGGGGACTTAGAATTTTTTCGCTCGGGCTCCGGAGCGACACGATCGCTCCGTTATTCTACGTTCTCTCGGTCCACGGGCATCAGAGAGCAAAACAGCCTAATAGCTTTAGAGTGCCTCAACGATCAGGAATATGGATCTAACGTTCTCGTTTCGAACCGACGACTTTCGGTTCCGGAGCGACACGAACGCTCCATGATTCTCGATTATCTCGACACAGGTAAGAGACAGAGGAGAACAAGTGTATGGTTTTAGAGAGCCACGAGCACCAGGAATAAGGATCTACCGTTGTCATTTCGTTCCGTCGACATTCGGTTCCGGAGCGACACGAACGGGGACTTAGAATTTTTTCGCTCGGGCTCCGGAGCGACACGATCGCTCCGTTATTCTACGTTCTCTCGGTCCACGGGCATCAGAGAGCAAGACAGCCTAATAGTTTTAGAGTGCCTCAACGATCAGGAATATGGATCTAACGTTCTCGTTTCGAACCGACGACTTTCGGTTCCGGAGCGACACGAACGCACCATGATTCTCGATTATCTCGACACAGGTAAGAGACAGAGGAGAACAAGTGTATGGTTTTAGAGAGCCACGAGCACCAGGAATAAGGATCTACCGTTGTCATTTCGTTCCGTCGACATTCGGTTCCGGAGCGACACGAACGGGGACTTAGAATTTTTTCGCTTGGGCTCCGGAGCGACACGAACGGGGACTTAGAATTTTTTCGCTCGGGCTCCGGAGCGACACGATCGCTCCGTTATTCTACGTTCTCTCGGTCCACGGGCATCAGAGAGCAAAACAGCCTAATAGTTTTAGAGTGCCTCAACGATCAGGAATATGGATCTAACGTTCTCGTTTCGAACCGACGACTTTCGGTTCCGGAGCGACACGAACGCTCCATGATTCTCGATTATCTCGACACAGGTAAGAGACAGAGGAGAACAAGTGTATGGTTTTAGAGAGCCACGAGCACCAGGAATAAGGATCTACCGTTGTCATTTCGTTCCGTCGACATTCGGTTCCGCAGCGACACGAACGGGGACTTAGAATTTTTTCGCTCGGGCTCCGGAGCGACACGAACGGGGACTTAGAATTTTTTCGCTCGGGCTCCGGAGCGACACGATCGCTCCGTTATTCTACGTTCTCTCGGTCCACGGGCATCAGAGAGCAAAACAGCCTAATAGTTTTAGAGTGCCTCAACGATCAGGAATATGGATCTAACGTTCTCGTTTCGAACCGACGACTTTCGGTTCCGGAGCGACACGAACGCTCCATGATTCTCGATTATCTCGACACAGGTAAGAGACAGAGGAGAACAAGTGTATGGTTTTAGAGAGCCACGAGCACCAGGAATAAGGATCTACCGTTGTCATTTCGTTCCGTCGACATTCGGTTCCGGAGCGACACGAACGGGGACTTAGAATTTTTTCGCTCGGGCTCCGGAGCGACACGAACGGGGACTTAGAATTTTTTCGCTCGGGCTCCGGAGCGACACGAACGGGGACTTAGAATTTTTTCGCTCGGGCTCCGGAGCGACACGAACGGGGACTTAGAATTTTTTCGCTCGGGCTCCGGAGCGACACGATCGCTCCGTTATTCTACGTTCTCTCGGTCCACGGGCATCAGAGAGCAAAACAGCCTAATAGTTTTAGAGTGCCTCAACGATCAGGAATATGTATCTAACGTTCTCGTTTCGAACCGACGACTTTCGGTTCCGGAGCGACACGAACGCTCCATGATTCTCGATTATCTCGACACAGGTAAGAGACAGAGGAGAACAAGTGCATGGTTTTAGAGAGCCACGAGCACCAGGAATAAGGATATACCGTTGTCATTTCGTTCCGTCGACATTCGGTTCCGGAGCGACACGAACGGGGACTTAGAATTTTTTCGCTCGGGCTCCGGAGCGACACGAACGGGGACTTAGAATTTTTTCGCTCGGGCTCCGGAGCGACACGATCGCTCCGTTATTCTACGTTCTCTCGGTCCACGGGCATCAGAGAGCAAAACAGCCTAATAGTTTTAGAGTGCCTCAACGATCAGGAATATGGATCTAACGTTCTCGTTTCGAACCGACGACTTTCGGTTCCGGAGCGACACGAACGCTCCATGATTCTCGATTATCTCGACACAGGTAAGAGACAGAGGAGAACAAGTGTATGGTTTTAGAGAGCCACGAGCACCAGGAATAAGGATCTACCGTTGTCATTTCGTTCCGTCGACATTCGGTTCCGGAGCGACACGAACGGGGACTTAGAATTTTTTCGCTCGGGCTCCGGAGCGACACGAACGGGGACTTAGAATTTTTTCGCTCGGGCTCCGGAGCGACACGATCGCTGCGTTATTCTACGTTCTCTCGGTCCACGGGCATCAAAGAGCAAAACAGCCTAATAGTTTTAGAGTGCCTCAACGATCAGGAATATGGATCTAACGTTCTCGTTTCGAACCGACGACTTTCGGTTCCGGAGCGACACGAACGCTCCATGATTCTCGATTATCTCGACACAGGTAAGAGACAGAGGAGAACAAGTGTATGGTTTTAGAGAGCCACGAGCACCAGGAATAAGGATCTACCGTTGTCATTTCGTTCCGTCGACATTCGGTTCCGGAGCGACACGAACGGGGACTTAGAATTTTTTCGCTCGGGTTCCGGAGCGACACGAACGGGGACTTAGAATTTTTTCGCTCGGGCTCCGGAGCGACACGATCGCTCCGTTATTCTACGTTCTCTCGGTCCACGGGCATCAGAGAGCAAAACAGCCTAATAGTTTTAGAGTGCCTCAACGATCAGGAATATGTATCTAACGTTCTCGTTTCGAACCGACGACTTTCGGTTCCGGAGCGACACGAACGCTCCATGATTCTCGATTATCTCGACACAGGTAAGAGACAGAGGAGAACAAGTGTATGGTTTTAGAGAGCCACGAGCACCAGGAATAAGTATATACCGTTGTCATTTCGTTCCGTCGACATTCGGTTCCGGAGCGACACGAACGGGGACTTAGAATTATTTCGCTCGGGCTCCGGAGCGACACGAACGGGGACTTAGAATTTTTTCGCTCGGGCTCCGGAGCGACACGATCGCTCCGTTATTCTACGTTCTCTCGGTCCACGGGCATCAGAGAGCAAAACAGCCTAATAGTTTTAGAGTGCCTCAACGATCAGGAATATGGATCTAACGTTCTCGTTTCGAACCGACGACTTTCGGTTCCGGAGCGACACGAACGCTCCATGATTCTCGATTATCTCGACACAGGTAAGAGACAGAGGAGAACAAGTGTATGGTTTTAGAGAGCCACGAGTACCAGGAATAAGGATCTACCGTTGTCATTTCGTTCCGTCGACATTCGGTTCCGGAGCGACACGAACGGGGACTTAGAATTTTTTCGCTCGGGCTCCGGAGCGACACGAACGGGGACTTAGAATTTTTTCGCTCGGGCTCCGGAGCGACACGAACGGGGACTTAGAATTTTTTCGCTCGGGCTCCGGAGCGACACGATCGCTCCGTTATTCTACGTTCTCTCGGTCCACGGGCATCAGAGAGCAAAACAGCCTAATAGCTTTAGAGTGCCTCAACGATCAGGAATATGGATCTAACGTTCTCGTTTCGAACCGACGACTTTCGGTTCCGGAGCGACACGAACGCTCCATGATTCTCGATTATCTCGACACAGGTAAGAGACAGAGGAGAACAAGTGTATGGTTTTAGAGAGCCACGAGCACCAGGAATAAGGATCTACCGTTGTCATTTCGTTCCGTCGACATTCGGTTCCGGAGCGACACGAACGGGGACTTAGAATTTTTTCGCTCGGGCTCCGGAGCGACACGAACGGGGACTTAGAATTTTTTCGCTCGGGCTCCGGAGCGACACTATCGCTCCGTTATTCTACGTTCTCTCGGTCCACGGGCATCAGAGAGCAAAACAGCCTAATAGTTTTAGAGTGCCTCAACGATCAGGAATATGGATCTAACGTTCTCGTTTCGAACCGACGACTTTCGGTTCCGGAGCGACACGAACGCTCCATGATTCTCGATTATCTCGACACAGGTAAGAGACAGAGGAGAACAAGTGTATGGTTTTAGAGAGCCACGAGCACCAGGAATAAGGATCTACCGTTGTCATTTCGTTCCGTCGACATTCGGTTCCGCAGCGACACGAACGGGGACTTAGAATTTTTTCGCTCGGGCTCCGGAGCGACACGAACGGGGACTTAGAATTTTTTCACTCGGGCTCCGGAGCGACACGATCGCTCCGTTATTCTACGTTCTCTCGGTTCACGGGCATCAGAGAGCAAAACAGCCTAATAGTTTTAGAGTGCCTCAACGATCAGGAATATGGATCTAACGTTCTCGTTTCGAACCGACGACTTTCGGTTCCGGAGCGACACGATCGCTCCATGATTCTCGATTATCTCGACACAGGTAAGAGACAGAGGAGAACAAGTGTATGGTTTTAGAGAGCCACGAGCACCAGGAATAAGGATCTACCGTTGTCATTTCGTTCCGTCGACATTCGGTTCCGGAGCGACACGAACGGGGACTTAGAATTTTTTCGCTCGGGCTCCGGAGCGACACGAACGGGGACTTAGAATTTTTTCGCTCGGGCTCCGGAGCGACACGATCGCTCCGTTATTCTACGTTCTCTCGGTCCACGGGCATCAGAGAGCAAAACAGCCTAATAGTTTTAGAGTGCCTCAACGATCAGGAATATGGATCTAACGTTCTCGTTTCGAACCGACGACTTTCGGTTCCGGAGCGACACGAACGCTCCATGATTCTCGATTATCTCGACACAGGTAAGAGACAGAGGAGAACAAGTGTATGGTTTTAGAGAGCCACGAGCACCAGGAATAAGGATCTACCGTTGTCATTTCGTTCCGTCGACATTCGGTTCCGGAGCGACACGAACGGGGACTTAGAATTTTTTCGCTCGGGCTCCGGAGCGACACGAACGGGGACTTAGAATTTTTTCGCTCGGGCTCCGGAGCGACACGATCGCTCCGTTATTCTACGTTCTCTCGGTCCACGGGCATCAGAGAGCAAAACAGCCTAATAGTTTTAGAGTGCCTCAACGATCAGGAATATGTATCTAACGTTCTCGTTTCGAACCGACGACTTTCGGTTCCGGAGCGACACGAACGCTCCATGATTCTCGATTATCTCGACACAGGTAAGAGACAGAGGAGAACAAGTGCATGGTTTTAGAGAGCCACGAGCACCAGGAATAAGGATATACCGTTGTCATTTCGTTCCGTCTACATTCGGTTCCGGAGCGACACGAACGGGGACTTAGAATTTTTTCGCTCGGGCTCCGGAGCGACACGAACGGGGACTTAGAATTTTTTCGCTCGGGCTCCGGAGCGACACGATCGCTCCGTTATTCTACGTTCTCTCGGTCCACGGGCATCAGAGAGCAAAACAGCCTAATAGTTTTAGAGTGCCTCAACGATCAGGAATATGGATCTAACGTTCTCGTTTCGAACCGACGACTTTCGGTTCCGGAGCGACACGAACGCTCCATGATTCTCGATTATCTCGACACAGGTAAGAGACAGAGGAGAACAAGTGTATGGTTTTAGAGAGCCACGAGCACCAGGAATAAGGATCTACCGTTGTCATTTCGTTCCGTCGACATTCGGTTCCGGAGCGACACGAACGGGGACTTAGAATTTTTTCGCTCGGGCTCCGGAGCGACACGAACGGGGACTTAGAATTTTTTCGCTCGGGCTCCGGAGCGACACGATCGCTGCGTTATTCTACGTTCTCTCGGTCCACGGGCATCAAAGAGCAAAACAGCCTAATAGTTTTAGAGTGCCTCAACGATCAGGAATATGGATCTAACGTTCTCGTTTCGAACCGACGACTTTCGGTTCCGGAGCGACACGAACGCTCCATGATTCTCGATTATCTCGACACAGGTAAGAGACAGAGGAGAACAAGTGTATGGTTTTAGAGATCCACGAGCACCAGGAATAAGGATCTACCGTTGTCATTTCGTTCCGTCGACATTCGGTTCCGGAGCCACACGAACGGGGACTTAGAATTTTTTCGCTCGGGCTCCGGAGCGACACGAACGGGGACTTAGAATTTTTTCGCTCGGGCTCCGGAGCGACACGATCGCTCCGTTATTCTACGTTCTCTCGGTCCACGGGCATCAGAGAGCAAAACAGCCTAATAGCTTTAGAGTGCCTCAACGATCAGGAATATGGATCTAACGTTCTCGTTTCGAACCGACGACTTTCGGTTCCGGAGCGACACGAACGCTCCATGATTCTCGATTATCTCGACACAGGTAAGAGACAGAGGAGAACAAGTGTATGGTTTTAGAGAGCCACGAGCACCAGGAATAAGGATCTACCGTTGTCATTTCGTTCCGTCGACATTCGGTTCCGGAGCGACACGAACGGGGACTTAGAATTTTTTCGCTCGGGCTCCGGAGCGACACGATCGCTCCGTTATTCTACGTTCTCTCGGTCCACGGGCATCAGAGAGCAAGACAGCCTAATAGTTTTAGAGTGCCTCAACGATCAGGAATATGGATCTAACGTTCTCGTTTCGAACCGACGACTTTCGGTTCCGGAGCGACACGAACGCTCCATGATTCTCGATTATCTCGACACAGGTAAGAGACAGAGGAGAACAAGTGTATGGTTTTAGAGAGCCACGAGCACCAGGAATAAGTATATACCGTTGTCATTTCGTTCCGTCGACATTCGGTTCCGGAGCGACACGAACGGGGACTTAGAATTATTTCGCTCGGGCTCCGGAGCGACACGAACGGGGACTTAGAATTTTTTCGCTCGGGCTCCGGAGCGACACGATCGCTCCGTTATTCTACGTTCTCTCGGTCCACGGGCATCAGAGAGCAAAACAGCCTAATAGTTTTAGAGTGCCTCAACGATCAGGAATATGGATCTAACGTTCTCGTTTCGAACCGACGACTTTCGGTTCCGGAGCGACACGAACGCTCCATGATTCTCGATTATCTCGACACAGGTAAGAGACAGAGGAGAACAAGTGTATGGTTTTAGAGAGCCACGAGTACCAGGAATAAGGATCTACCGTTGTCATTTCGTTCCGTCGACATTCGGTTCCGGAGCGACACGAACGGGGACTTAGAATTTTTTCGCTCGGGCTCCGGAGCGACACGAACGGGGACTTAGAATTTTTTCGCTCGGGCTCCGGAGCGACACGAACGGGGACTTAGAATTTTTTCGCTCGGGCTCCGGAGCGACACGATCGCTCCGTTATTCTACGTTCTCTCGGTCCACGGGCATCAGAGAGCAAAACAGCCTAATAGCTTTAGAGTGCCTCAACGATCAGGAATATGGATCTAACGTTCTCGTTTCGAACCGACGACTTTCGGTTCCGGAGCGACACGAACGCTCCATGATTCTCGATTATCTCGACACAGGTAAGAGACAGAGGAGAACAAGTGTATGGTTTTAGAGAGCCACGAGCACCAGGAATAAGGATCTACCGTTGTCATTTCGTTCCGTCGACATTCGGTTCCGGAGCGACACGAACGGGGACTTAGAATTTTTTCGCTTGGGCTCCGGAGCGACACGAACGGGGACTTAGAATTTTTTCGCTCGGTCTCCGGAGCGACACGATCGCTCCGTTATTCTACGTTCTCTCGGTCCACGGGCATCAGAGAGCAAAACAGCCTAATAGTTTTAGAGTGCCTCAACGATCAGGAATATGGATCTAACGTTCTCGTTTCGAACCGACGACTTTCGGTTCCGGAGCGACACGAACGCTCCATGATTCTCGATTATCTCGACACAGGTAAGAGACAGAGGAGAACAAGTGTATGGTTTTAGAGAGCCACGAGCACCAGGAATAAGGATCTACCGTTGTCATTTCGTTCCGTCGACATTCGGTTCCGGAGCCACACGAACGGGGACTTAGAATTTTTTCGCTCGGGCTCCGGAGCGACACGATCGCTCCGTTATTCTACGTTCTCTCGGTCCACGGGCATCAGAGAGCAAAACAGCCTAATAGTTTTAGAGTGCCTCAACGATCAGGAATATGGATCTAACGTTCTCGTTTCGAACCGACGACTTTCGGTTCCGGAGCGACACGAACGCTCCATGATTCTCGATTATCTCGACACAGGTAAGAGACAGAGGAGAACAAGTGTATGGTTTTAGAGAGCCACGAGCACCAGGAATAAGGATCTACCGTTGTCATTTCGTTCCGTCGACATTCGGTTCCGGAGCGACACGAACGGGGACTTAGAATTTTTTCGCTCGGGCTCCGGAGCGACACGAACGGGGACTTAGAATTTTTTCGCTCGGGCTCCGGAGCGACACGATCGCTCCGTTATTCTACGTTCTCTCGGTCCACGGGCATCAGAGAGCAAAACAGCCTAATAGTTTTAGAGTGCCTCAACGATCAGGAATATGGATCTAACGTTCTCGTTTCGAACCGACGACTTTCGGTTCCGGAGCGACACGAACGCTCCATGATTCTCGATTATCTCGACACAGGTAAGAGACAGAGGAGAACAAGTGTATGGTTTTAGAGAGCCACGAGCACCAGGAATAAGGATCTACCGTTGTCATTTCGTTCCGTCGACATTCGGTTCCGGAGCGACACGAACGGGGACTTAGAATTTTTTCGCTCGGGCTCCGGAGCGACACGATCGCTCCGTTATTCTACGTTCTCTCGGTCCACGGGCATCAGAGAGCAAAACAGCCTAATAGTTTTAGAGTGCCTCAACGATCAGGAATATGGATCTAACGTTCTCGTTTCGAACCGACGACTTTCGGTTCCGGAGCGACACGAACGCTCCATGATTCTCGATTATCTCGACACAGGTAAGAGACAGAGGAGAACAAGTGTATGGTTTTAGAGAGCCACGAGCACCAGGAATAAGGATCTACCGTTGTCATTTCGTTCCGTCGACATTCGGTTCCGGAGCGACACGAACGGGGACTTAGAATTTTTTCGCTCGGGCTCCGGAGCGACACGAACGGGACTTAGAATTTTTTTGCTCGGGCTCCGGAGCGACACGATCGCTCCGTTATTCTACGTTCTCTCGGTCCACGGGCATCAGAGAGCAAAACAGCCTAATAGTTTTAGAGTGCCTCAACGATCAGGAATATGGATCTAACGTTCTCGTTTCGAACCGACGACTTTCGGTTCCGGAGCGACACGAACGCTCCATGATTCTCGATTATCTCGACACAGGTAAGAGACAGAGGAGAACAAGTGTATGGCTTTAGAGAGCCACGAGCACCAGGAATAAGGATCTACCGTTGTCATTTCGTTCCGTCGACATTCGGTTCCGGAGCGACACGAACGGGGACTTAGAATTTTTTCGCTCGGGCTCCGGAGCGACACGAACGGGGACTTAGAATTTTTTCGCTCGGGCTCCGGAGCGACACGATCGCTCCGTTATTCTACGTTCTCTCGGTCCACGGGCATCAGAGAGCAAAACAGCCTAATAGTTTTAGAGTGCCTCAACGATCAGGAATATGGATCTAACGTTCTCGTTTCGAACCGACGACTTTCGGTTCCGGAGCGACACGAACGCTCCATGATTCTCGATTATCTCGACACAGGTAAGAGACAGAGGAGAACAAGTGTATGGTTTTAGAGAGCCACGAGCACCAGGAATAAGGATCTACCGTTGTCATTTCGTTCCGTCGACATTCGGTTCCGGAGCGACACGAACGGGGACTTAGAATTTTTTCGCTCGGGCTCCGGAGCGACACGAACGGGGACTTAGAATTTTTTCGCTCGGGCTCCGGAGCGACACGATCGCTCCGTTATTCTACGTTCTCTCGGTCCACGGGCATCAGAGAGCAAAACAGCCTAATAGTTTTAGAGTGCCTCAACGATCAGGAATATGGATCTAACGTTCTCGTTTCGAACCGACGACTTTCGGTTCCGGAGCGACACGAACGCTCCATGATTCTCGATTATCTCGACACAGGTAAGAGACAGAGGAGAAAAAGTGTATGGTTTTAGAGAGCCACGAGCACCAGGAATAAGGATATACCGTTGTCATTTCGTTCCGTCGACATTCGGTTCCGGAGCGACACGAACGGGGACTTAGAATTTTTTCGCTCGGGCTCCGGAGCGACACGAACGGGGACTTAGAATTTTTTCGCTCGGGCTCCGTAGCGACACGATCGCTCCGTTATTCTACGTTCTCTCGGTCCACGGGCATCAGAGAGCAATACAGCCTAATAGTTTTAGAGTGCCTCAACGATCAGGAATATGGATCTATCGTTCTCGTTTCGAACCGACGACTTTCGGTTCCGGAGCGACACGAACGCTCCATGATTCTCGATTATCTCGACACAGGTAAGAGACAGAGGAGAACAAGTGTATGGTTTTAGAGAGCCACGAGCACCAGGAATAAGGATCTACCGTTGTCATTTCGTTCCGTCGACATTCGGTTCCGGAGCGACACGAACGGGGACTTAGAATTTTTTCGCTCGGGTTCCGGAGCGACACGAACGGGGACTTAGAATTTTTTCGCTCGGGCTCCGGAGCGACACGATCGCTCCGTTATTCTACGTTCTCTCGGTCCACGGGCATCAGAGAGCAAAACAGCCTAATAGTTTTAGAGTGCCTCAACGACCAGGAATATGGATCTAACGTTCTCGTTTCGAACCGACGACTTTCGGTTCCGGAGCGACACGAACGCTCCATGATTCTCGATTATCTCGACACAGGTAAGAGACGGAGGAGAACAAGTGTATGGTTTTAGAGAGCCACGAGCACCAGGAATAAGGATCTACCGTTGTCATTTCGTTCCGTCGACATTCGGTTCCGGAGCGACACGAACGGGGACTTAGAATTTTTTCGCTCGGGCTCCGGAGCGACACGATCGCTCCGTTATTCTACGTTCTCTCGGTCCACGGGCATCAGAGAGCAAAACAGCCTAATAGTTTTAGAGTGCCTCAACGATCAGGAATATGGATCTAACGTTCTCGTTTCGAACCGACGACTTTCGGTTCCGGAGCGACACGAACGCTCCATGATTCTCGATTATCTCGACACAGGTAAGAGACAGAGGAGAACAAGTGTATGGTTTTAGAGAGCCACGAGCACCAGGAATAAGGATCTACCGTTGTCATTTCGTTCCGTCGACATTCGGTTCCGGAGCGACACGAACGGGGACTTAGAATTTTTTCGCTCGGGCTGCGGAGCGACACGAACGGGGACTTAGAATTTTTTCGCTCGGGCTCCGGAGCGACACGATCGTTCCGTTATTCTACGTTCTCTCGGTCCACGGGCATCAGAGAGCAAAACAGCCTAATAGTTTTAGAGTGCCTCAACGATCAGGAATATGGATCTAACGTTCTCGTTTCGAACCGACGACTTTCGGTTCCGGAGCGACACGAACGCTCCATGATTCTCGATTACCTCGACACAGGTAAGAGACAGAGGAGAACAAGTGTATGGTTTTAGAGAGCCACGAGCACCAGGAATAAGGATCTACCTATGTCATTTCGTTCCGTCGACATTCGGTTCCGGAGCGACACGAACGGGGACTTAGAATTTTTTCGCTCGGGCTCCGGAGCGACACGAACGGGGACTTAGAATTTTTTCGCTCCGGCTCCGGAGCGACACGATCGCTCCGTTATTCTACGTTCTCTCGGTCCACGGGCATCAGAGAGCAAAACAGCCTAATAGTTTTAGAGTGCCTCAACGATCAGGAATATGGATCTAACGTTCTCGTTTCGAACCGACGACTTTCGGTTCCGGAGCGACACGAACGCTCCATGATTCTCGATTACCTCGACACAGGTAAGAGACAGAGGAGAACAAGTGTATGGTTTTAGAGAGCCACGAGCACCAGGAATAAGGATCTACCGTTGTCATTTCGTTCCGTCGACATTCGGTTCCGGAGCGACACGAACGGGGACTTAGAATTTTTTCGCTCGGGCTCCGGAGCGACACGAACGGGGACTTAGAATTTTTTCGCTCCGGCTCCGGAGCGACACGATCGCTCCGTTATTCTACGTTCTCTCGGTCCACGGGCATCAGAGAGCAAAACAGCCTAATAGTTTTAGAGTGCCTCAACGATCAGGAATATGGATCTAACGTTCTCGTTTCGAACCGACGACTTTCGGTTCCGGAGCGACACGAACGCTCCATGATTCTCGATTATCTCGACACAGGTAAGAGACAGAGGAGAACAAGTGTATGTTTTTAGAGAGCCACGATCACCAGGAATAAGGATCTACCGTTGTCATTTCGTTCCGTCGACATTCGGTTCCGGAGCGACACGAACGGGGACTTAGAATTTTTTCGCTCGGGCTCCGGAGCGACACGATCGCTCCGTTATTCTACGTTCTCTCGGTCCACGGGCATCAGAGAGCAAAACAGCCTAATAGTTTTAGAGTGCCTCAACGATCAGGAATATGGATCTAACGTTCTCGTTTCGAACCGACGACTTTCGGTTCCGGAGCGACACGAACGCTCCATGATTCTCGATTATCTCGACACAGGTAAGAGACAGAGGAGAACAAGTGTATGGTTTTAGAGAGCCACGAGCACCAGGAATAAGGATCTACCGTTGTCATTTCGTTCCGTCGACATTCGGTTCCGGAGCGACACGAACGGGGACTTAGAATTTTTTCGCTCGGGCTCCGGAGCGACACGATCGCTCCGTTATTCTACGTTCTCTCGGTCCACGGGCATCAGAGAGCAAAACAGCCTAATAGTTTTAGAGTGCCTCAACGATCAGGAATATGGATCTAACGTTCTCGTTTCGAACCGACGACTTTCGGTTCCGGAGCGACACGAACGCTCCATGATTCTCGATTATCTCGACACAGGTAAGAGACAGAGGAGAACAAGTGTATGGTTTTAGAGAGCCACGAGCACCAGGAATAAGGATCTACCGTTGTCATTTCGTTCCGTCGACATTCGGTTCCGGAGCGACACGAACGGGGACTTAGAATTTTTTCGCTCGGGCTGCGGAGCGACACGAACGGGGACTTAGAATTTTTTCGCTCGGGCTCCGGAGCGACACGATCGTTCCGTTATTCTACGTTCTCTCGGTCCACGGGCATCAGAGAGCAAAACAGCCTAATAGTTTTAGAGTGCCTCAACGATCAGGAATATGGATCTAACGTTCTCGTTTCGAACCGACGACTTTCGGTTCCGGAGCGACACGAACGCTCCATGATTCTCGATTACCTCGACACAGGTAAGAGACAGAGGAGAACAAGTGTATGGTTTTAGAGAGCCACGAGCACCAGGAATAAGGATCTACCGTTGTCATTTCGTTCCGTCGACATTCGGTTCCGGAGCGACACGAACGGGGACTTAGAATTTTTTCGCTCGGGCTCCGGAGCGACACGAACGGGGACTTAGAATTTTTTCGCTCCGGCTCCGGAGCGACACGATCGCTCCGTTATTCTACGTTCTCTCGGTCCACGGGCATCAGAGAGCAAAACAGCCTAATAGTTTTAGAGTGCCTCAACGATCAGGAATATGGATCTAACGTTCTCGTTTCGAACCGACGACTTTCGGTTCCGGAGCGACACGAACGCTCCATGATTCTCGATTATCTCGACACAGGTAAGAGACAGAGGAGAACAAGTGTATGGTTTTAGAGAGCCACGAGCACCAGGAATAAGGATCTACCGTTGTCATTTCGTTCCGTCGACATTCGGTTCCGGAGCGACACGAACGGGGACTTAGAATTTTTTCGCTCGGGCTCCGGAGCGACACGAACGGGGACTTAGAATTTTTTCGCTCGGGCTCCGGAGCGACACGATCGCTGCGTTATTCTACGTTCTCTCGGTCCACGGGCATCAGAGAGCAAAACAGCCTAATAGTTTTAGAGTGCCTCAACGACCAGGAATATGGATCTAACGTTCTCGTTTCGAACCGACGACTTTCGGTTCCGGAGCGACACGAACGCTCCATGATTCTCGATTATCTCGACACAGGTAAGAGACGGAGGAGAACAAGTGTATGGTTTTAGAGAGCCACGAGCACCAGGAATAAGGATCTACCGTTGTCATTTCGTTCCGTCGACATTCGGTTCCGGAGCGACACGAACGGGGACTTAGAATTTTTTCGCTCGGGCTCCGGAGCGACACGAACGGGGACTTAGAATTTTTTCGCTCGGGCTCCGGAGCGACACGATCGCTCCGTTATTCTACGTTCTCTCGGTCCACGGGCATCAGAGAGCAAAACAGCCTAATAGTTTTAGAGTGCCTCAACGATCAGGAATATGGATCTAACGTTCTCGTTTCGAACCGACGACTTTCGGTTCCGGAGCGACACGAACGCTCCATGATTCTCGATTATCTCGACACAGGTAAGAGACAGAGGAGAACAAGTGTATGGTTTTAGAGAGCCACGAGCACCAGGAATAAGGATCTACCGTTGTCATTTCGTTCCGTCGACATTCGGTTCCGGAGCGACACGAACGGGGACTTAGAATTTTTTCGCTCGGGCTGCGGAGCGACACGAACGGGGACTTAGAATTTTTTCGCTCGGGCTCCGGAGCGACACGATCGTTCCGTTATTCTACGTTCTCTCGGTCCACGGGCATCAGAGAGCAAAACAGCCTAATAGTTTTAGAGTGCCTCAACGATCAGGAATATGGATCTAACGTTCTCGTTTCGAACCGACGACTTTCGGTTCCGGAGCGACACGAACGCTCCATGATTCTCGATTACCTCGACACAGGTAAGAGACAGAGGAGAACAAGTGTATGGTTTTAGAGAGCCACGAGCACCAGGAATAAGGATCTACCGTTGTCATTTCGTTCCGTCGACATTCGGTTCCGGAGCGACACGAACGGGGACTTAGAATTTTTTCGCTCGGGCTCCGGAGCGACACGAACGGGACTTAGAATTTTTTTGCTCGGGCTCCGGAGCGACACGATCGCTCCGTTATTCTACGTTCTCTCGGTCCACGGGCATCAGAGAGCAAAACAGCCTAATAGTTTTAGAGTGCCTCAACGATCAGGAATATGGATCTAACGTTCTCGTTTCGAACCGACGACTTTCGGTTCCGGAGCGACACGAACGCTCCATGATTCTCGATTATCTCGACACAGGTAAGAGACAGAGGAGAACAAGTGTATGGCTTTAGAGAGCCACGAGCACCAGGAATAAGGATCTACCGTTGTCATTTCGTTCCGTCGACATTCGGTTCCGGAGCGACACGAACGGGGACTTAGAATTTTTTCGCTCGGGCTCCGGAGCGACACGAACGGGGACTTAGAATTTTTTCGCTCGGGCTCCGGAGCGACACGATCGCTCCGTTATTCTACGTTCTCTCGGTCCACGGGCATCAGAGAGCAAAACAGCCTAATAGTTTTAGAGTGCCTCAACGATCAGGAATATGGATCTAACGTTCTCGTTTCGAACCGACGACTTTCGGTTCCGGAGCGACACGAACGCTCCATGATTCTCGATTATCTCGACACAGGTAAGAGACAGAGGAGAACAAGTGTATGGTTTTAGAGAGCCACGAGCACCAGGAATAAGGATCTACCGTTGTCATTTCGTTCCGTCGACATTCGGTTCCGGAGCGACACGAACGGGGACTTAGAATTTTTTCGCTCGGGCTCCGGAGCGACACGAACGGGGACTTAGAATTTTTTCGCTCGGGCTCCGGAGCGACACGATCGCTCCGTTATTCTACGTTCTCTCGGTCCACGGGCATCAGAGAGCAAAACAGCCTAATAGTTTTAGAGTGCCTCAACGATCAGGAATATGGATCTAACGTTCTCGTTTCGAACCGACGACTTTCGGTTCCGGAGCGACACGAACGCTCCATGATTCTCGATTATCTCGACACAGGTAAGAGACAGAGGAGAAAAAGTGTATGGTTTTAGAGAGCCACGAGCACCAGGAATAAGGATATACCGTTGTCATTTCGTTCCGTCGACATTCGGTTCCGGAGCGACACGAACGGGGACTTAGAATTTTTTCGCTCGGGCTCCGGAGCGACACGAACGGGGACTTAGAATTTTTTCGCTCGGGCTCCGTAGCGACACGATCGCTCCGTTATTCTACGTTCTCTCGGTCCACGGGCATCAGAGAGCAATACAGCCTAATAGTTTTAGAGTGCCTCAACGATCAGGAATATGGATCTATCGTTCTCGTTTCGAACCGACAACTTTCGGTTCCGGAGCGACACGAACGCTCCATGATTCTCGATTATCTCGACACAGGTAAGAGACAGAGGAGAACAAGTGTATGGTTTTAGAGAGCCACGAGCACCAGGAATAAGGATCTACCGTTGTCATTTCGTTCCGTCGACATTCGGTTCCGGAGCGACACGAACGGGGACTTAGAATTTTTTCGCTCGGGTTCCGGAGCGACACGAACGGGGACTTAGAATTTTTTCGCTCGGGCTCCGGAGCGACACGATCGCTCCGTTATTCTACGTTCTCTCGGTCCACGGGCATCAGAGAGCAAAACAGCCTAATAGTTTTAGAGTGCCTCAACGACCAGGAATATGGATCTAACGTTCTCGTTTCGAACCGACGACTTTCGGTTCCGGAGCGACACGAACGCTCCATGATTCTCGATTATCTCGACACAGGTAAGAGACGGAGGAGAACAAGTGTATGGTTTTAGAGAGCCACGAGCACCAGGAATAAGGATCTACCGTTGTCATTTCGTTCCGTCGACATTCGGTTCCGGAGCGACACGAACGGGGACTTAGAATTTTTTCGCTCGGGCTCCGGAGCGACACGATCGCTCCGTTATTCTACGTTCTCTCGGTCCACGGGCATCAGAGAGCAAAACAGCCTAATAGTTTTAGAGTGCCTCAACGATCAGGAATATGGATCTAACGTTCTCGTTTCGAACCGACGACTTTCGGTTCCGGAGCGACACGAACGCTCCATGATTCTCGATTATCTCGACACAGGTAAGAGACAGAGGAGAACAAGTGTATGGTTTTAGAGAGCCACGAGCACCAGGAATAAGGATCTACCGTTGTCATTTCGTTCCGTCGACATTCGGTTCCGGAGCGACACGAACGGGGACTTAGAATTTTTTCGCTCGGGCTGCGGAGCGACACGAACGGGGACTTAGAATTTTTTCGCTCGGGCTCCGGAGCGACACGATCGTTCCGTTATTCTACGTTCTCTCGGTCCACGGGCATCAGAGAGCAAAACAGCCTAATAGTTTTAGAGTGCCTCAACGATCAGGAATATGGATCTAACGTTCTCGTTTCGAACCGACGACTTTCGGTTCCGGAGCGACACGAACGCTCCATGATTCTCGATTACCTCGACACAGGTAAGAGACAGAGGAGAACAAGTGTATGGTTTTAGAGAGCCACGAGCACCAGGAATAAGGATCTACCGATGTCATTTCGTTCCGTCGACATTCGGTTCCGGAGCGACACGAACGGGGACTTAGAATTTTTTCGCTCGGGCTCCGGAGCGACACGAACGGGGACTTAGAATTTTTTCGCTCCGGCTCCGGAGCGACACGATCGCTCCGTTATTCTACGTTCTCTCGGTCCACGGGCATCAGAGAGCAAAACAGCCTAATAGTTTTAGAGTGCCTCAACGATCAGGAATATGGATCTAACGTTCTCGTTTCGAACCGACGACTTTCGGTTCCGGAGCGACACGAACGCTCCATGATTCTCGATTACCTCGACACAGGTAAGAGACAGAGGAGAACAAGTGTATGGTTTTAGAGAGCCACGAGCACCAGGAATAAGGATCTACCGTTGTCATTTCGTTCCGTCGACATTCGGTTCCGGAGCGACACGAACGGGGACTTAGAATTTTTTCGCTCGGGCTCCGGAGCGACACGAACGGGGACTTAGAATTTTTTCGCTCCGGCTCCGGAGCGACACGATCGCTCCGTTATTCTACGTTCTCTCGGTCCACGGGCATCAGAGAGCAAAACAGCCTAATAGTTTTAGAGTGCCTCAACGATCAGGAATATGGATCTAACGTTCTCGTTTCGAACCGACGACTTTCGGTTCCGGAGCGACACGAACGCTCCATGATTCTCGATTATCTCGA
The DNA here is from genome assembly GCF_051401765.1 of Calliopsis andreniformis. Classification (NCBI taxonomy): domain Eukaryota; kingdom Metazoa; phylum Arthropoda; class Insecta; order Hymenoptera; family Andrenidae; genus Calliopsis; species Calliopsis andreniformis. Next base: position 80,573 of record NW_027480764.1, on the reverse strand, counting down.
CACAGGTAAGAGACAGAGGAGAACAAGTGTATGTTTTTAGAGAGCCACGATCACCAGGAATAAGGATCTACCGTTGTCATTTCGTTCCGTCGACATTCGGTTCCGGAGCGACACGAACGGGGACTTAGAATTTTTTCGCTCGGGCTCCGGAGCGACACGATCGCTCCGTTATTCTACGTTCTCTCGGTCCACGGGCATCAGAGAGCAAAACAGCCTAATAGTTTTAGAGTGCCTCAACGATCAGGAATATGGATCTAACGTTCTCGTTTCGAACCGACGACTTTCGGTTCCGGAGCGACACGAACGCTCCATGATTCTCGATTATCTCGACACAGGTAAGAGACAGAGGAGAACAAGTGTATGGTTTTAGAGAGCCACGAGCACCAGGAATAAGGATCTACCGTTGTCATTTCGTTCCGTCGACATTCGGTTCCGGAGCGACACGAACGGGGACTTAGAATTTTTTCGCTCGGGCTCCGGAGCGACACGAACGGGGACTTAGAATTTTTTCGCTCGGGCTCCGGAGCGACACGATCGCTGCGTTATTCTACGTTCTCTCGGTCCACGGGCATCAGAGAGCAAAACAGCCTAATAGTTTTAGAGTGCCTCAACGATCAGGAATATGGATCTAACGTTCTCGTTTCGAACCGACGACTTTCGGTTCCGGAGCGACACGAACGCTCCATGATTCTCGATTATCTCGACACAGGTAAGAGACAGAGGAGAACAAGTGTATGGTTTTAGAGAGCCACGAGCACCAGGAATAAGGATCTACCGTTGTCATTTCGTTCCGTCGACATTCGGTTCCGGAGCGACACGAACGGGGACTTAGAATTTTTTCGCTCGGGCTCCGGAGCGACACGATCGCTCCGTTATTCTACGTTCTCTCGGTCCACGGGCATCAGAGAGCAAAACAGCCTAATAGTTTTAGAGTGCCTCAACGATCAGGAATATGGATCTAACGTTCTCGTTTCGAACCGACGACTTTCGGTTCCGGAGCGACACGAACGCTCCATGATTCTCGATTATCTCGACACAGGTAAGAGACAGAGGAGAACAAGTGTATGGTTTTAGAGAGCCACGAGCACCAGGAATAAGGATCTACCGTTGTCATTTCGTTCCGTCGACATTCGGTTCCGGAGCGACACGAACGGGGACTTAGAATTTTTTCGCTCGGGCTCCGGAGCGACACGAACGGGGACTTAGAATTTTTTCGCTCGGGCTCCGGAGCGACACGATCGCTGCGTTATTCTACGTTCTCTCGGTCCACGGGCATCAGAGAGCAAAACAGCCTAATAGTTTTAGAGTGCCTCAACGATCAGGAATATGGATCTAACGTTCTCGTTTCGAACCGACGACTTTCGGTTCCGGAGCGACACGAACGCTCCATGATTCTCGATTATCTCGACACAGGTAAGAGACAGAGGAGAACAAGTGTATGGTTTTAGAGAGCCACGAGCACCAGGAATAAGGATCTACCGTTGTCATTTCGTTCCGTCGACATTCGGTTCCGGAGCGACACGAACGGGGACTTAGAATTTTTTCGCTCGGGCTCCGGAGCGACACGATCGCTCCGTTATTCTACGTTCTCTCGGTCCACGGGCATCAGAGAGCAAAACAGCCTAATAGTTTTAGAGTGCCTCAACGATCAGGAATATGGATCTAACGTTCTCGTTTCGAACCGACGACTTTCGGTTCCGGAGCGACACGAACGCTCCATGATTCTCGATTATCTCGACACAGGTAGGAGACAGAGGAGAACAAGTGTATGGTTTTAGAGAGCCACGAGCACCAGGAATAAGGATCTACCGTTGTCATTTCGTTCCGTCGACATTCGGTTCCGGAGCGACACGAACGGGGACTTAGAATTTTTTCGCTCGGGCTGCGGAGCGACACGAACGGGGACTTAGAATTTTTTCGCTCGGGCTCCGGAGCGACACGATCGTTCCGTTATTCTACGTTCTCTCGGTCCACGGGCATCAGAGAGCAAAACAGCCTAATAGTTTTAGAGTGCCTCAACGATCAGGAATATGGATCTAACGTTCTCGTTTCGAACCGACGACTTTCGGTTCCGGAGCGACACGAACGCTCCATGATTCTCGATTACCTCGACACAGGTAAGAGACAGAGGAGAACAAGTGTATGGTTTTAGAGAGCCACGAGCACCAGGAATAAGGATCTACCGTTGTCATTTCGTTCCGTCGACATTCGGTTCCGGAGCGACACGAACGGGGACTTAGAATTTTTTCGCTCGGGCTCCGGAGCGACACGAACGGGGACTTAGAATTTTTTCGCTCCGGCTCCGGAGCGACACGATCGCTCCGTTATTCTACGTTCTCTCGGTCCACGGGCATCAGAGAGCAAAACAGCCTAATAGTTTTAGAGTGCCTCAACGATCAGGAATATGGATCTAACGTTCTCGTTTCGAACCGACGACTTTCGGTTCCGGAGCGACACGAACGCTCCATGATTCTCGATTATCTCGACACAGGTAAGAGACAGAGGAGAACAAGTGTATGGTTTTAGAGAGCCACGAGCACCAGGAATAAGGATCTACCGTTGTCATTTCGTTCCGTCGACATTCGGTTCCGGAGCGACACGAACGGGGACTTAGAATTTTTTCGCTCGGGCTCCGGAGCGACACGAACGGGGACTTAGAATTTTTTCGCTCGGGCTCCGGAGCGACACGATCGCTCCGTTATTCTACGTTCTCTCGGTCCACGGGCATCAGAGAGCAAAACAGCCTAATAGTTTTAGAGTGGCTCAACGATCAGGAATATGGATCTAACGTTCTCGTTTCGAACCGACGACTTTCGGTTCCGGAGCGACACGAACGCTCCATGATTCTCGATTATCTCGACACAGGTAAGAGTCAGAGGAGAACAAGTGTATGGTTTTAGAGAGCCACGAGCACCAGGAATAAGGATCTACCGTTGTCATTTCGTTCCGTCGACATTCGGTTCCGGAGCGACACGAACGGGGACTTAGAATTTTTTCGCTCGGGCTCCGGAGCGACACGAACGGGGACTTAGAATTTTTTCGCTCGGGCTCCGGAGCGACACGATCGCTCCGTTATTCTACGTTCTCTCGGTCCACGGGCATCAGAGAGCAAAACAGCCTAATAGTTTTAGAGTGCCTCAACGATCAGGAATATGGATCTAACGTTCTCGTTTCGAACCGACGACTTTCGGTTCCGGAGCGACACGAACGCTCCATGATTCTCGATTATCTCGACACAGGTAAGAGACAGAGGAGAACAAGTGTATGGTTTTAGAGAGCCACGAGCACCAGGAATAAGGATCTACCGTTGTCATTTCGTTCCGTCGACATTCGGTTCCGGAGCGACACGAACGGGGACTTAGAATTTTTTCGCTCGGGCTCCGGAGCGACACGATCGCTCCGTTATTCTACGTTCTCTCGGTCCACGGGCATCAGAGAGCAAAACAGCGTAATAGTTTTAGAGTGCCTCAACGATCAGGAATATGGATCTAACGTTCTCGTTTCGAACCGACGACTTTCGGTTCCGGAGCGACACGAACGCTCCATGATTCTCGATTATCTCGACACAGGTAAGAGACAGAGGAGAACAAGTGTATGGTTTTAGAGAGCCACGAGCACCAGGAATAAGGATCTACCGTTGTCATTTCGTTCCGTCGACATTCGGTTCCGGAGCGACACGAACGGGGACTTAGAATTTTTTCGCTCGGGCTCCGGAGCGACACGATCGCTCCGTTATTCTACGTTCTCTCGGTCCACGGGCATCAGAGAGCAAAACAGCCTAATAGTTTTAGAGTGCCTCAACGATCAGGAATATGGATCTATCGTTCTCGTTTCGAACCGACGACTTTCGGTTCCGGAGCGACACGAACGCTCCATGATTCTCGATTATCTCGACACAGGTAAGAGACAGAGGAGAACAAGTGTATGGTTTTAGAGAGCCACGAGCACCAGGAATAAGGATCTACCGTTGTCATTTCGTTCCGTCGACATTCGGTTCCGGAGCCACACGAACGGGGACTTAGAATTTTTTCGCTCGGGCTCCGGAGCGACACGAACGGGGACTTAGAATTTTTTCGCTCGGGCTCCGGAGCGACACGATCGCTCCGTTATTCTACGTTCTCTCGGTCCACGGGCATCAGAGAGCAAAACAGCCTAATAGCTTTAGAGTGCCTCAACGATCAGGAATATGGATCTAACGTTCTCGTTTCGAACCGACGACTTTCGGTTCCGGAGCGACACGAACGCTCCATGATTCTCGATTATCTCGACACAGGTAAGAGACGGAGGAGAACAAGTGTATGGTTTTAGAGAGCCACGAGCACCAGGAATAAGGATCTACCGTTGTCATTTCGTTCCGTCGACATTCGGTTCCGGAGCGACACGAACGGGGACTTAGAATTTTTTCGCTCGGGCTCCGGAGCGACACGAACGGGGACTTAGAATTTTTTCGCTCGGGCTCCGGAGCGACACGATCGCTCCGTTATTCTACGTTCTCTCGGTCCACGGGCATCAGAGAGCAAAACAGCCTAATAGTTTTAGAGTGCCTCAACGATCAGGAATATGGATCTATCGTTCTCGTTTCGAACCGACGACTTTCGGTTCCGGAGCGACACGAACGCTCCATGATTCTCGATTATCTCGACACAGGTAAGAGACAGAGGAGAACAAGTGTATGGTTTTAGAGAGCCACGAGCACCAGGAATAAGGATCTACCGTTGTCATTTCGTTCCGTCGACATTCGGTTCCGGAGCCACACGAACGGGGACTTAGAATTTTTTCGCTCGGGCTCCGGAGCGACACGAACGGGGACTTAGAATTTTTTCGCTCGGGCTCCGGAGCGACACGATCGCTCCGTTATTCTACGTTCTCTCGGTCCACGGGCATCAGAGAGCAAAACAGCCTAATAGCTTTAGAGTGCCTCAACGATCAGGAATATGGATCTAACGTTCTCGTTTCGAACCGACGACTTTCGGTTCCGGAGCGACACGAACGCTCCATGATTCTCGATTATCTCGACACAGGTAAGAGACGGAGGAGAACAAGTGTATGGTTTTAGAGAGCCACGAGCACCAGGAATAAGGATCTACCGTTGTCATTTCGTTCCGTCGACATTCGGTTCCGGAGCGACACGAACGGGGACTTAGAATTTTTTCGCTCGGGCTCCGGAGCGACACGAACGGGGACTTAGAATTTTTTCGCTCGGGCTCCGGAGCGACACGATCGCTCCGTTATTCTACGTTCTCTCGGTCCACGGGCATCAGAGAGCAAAACAGCCTAATAGTTTTAGAGTGCCTCAACGATCAGGAATATGGATCTAACGTTCTCGTTTCGAACCGACGACTTTCGGTTCCGGAGCGACACGAACGCTCCATGATTCTCGATTATCTCGACACAGGTAAGAGACAGAGGAGAACAAGTGTATGGTTTTAGAGAGCCACGAGCACCAGGAATAAGGATCTACCGTTGTCATTTCGTTCCGTCGACATTCGGTTCCGGAGCGACACGAACGGGGACTTAGAATTTTTTCGCTCGGGCTGCGGAGCGACACGAACGGGGACTTAGAATTTTTTCGCTCGGGCTCCGGAGCGACACGATCGTTCCGTTATTCTACGTTCTCTCGGTCCACGGGCATCAGAGAGCAAAACAGCCTAATAGTTTTAGAGTGCCTCAACGATCAGGAATATGGATCTAACGTTCTCGTTTCGAACCGACGACTTTCGGTTCCGGAGCGACACGAACGCTCCATGATTCTCGATTACCTCGACACAGGTAAGAGACAGAGGAGAACAAGTGTATGGTTTTAGAGAGCCACGAGCACCAGGAATAAGGATCTACCGTTGTCATTTCGTTCCGTCGACATTCGGTTCCGGAGCGACACGAACGGGGACTTAGAATTTTTTCGCTCGGGCTCCGGAGCGACACGAACGGGACTTAGAATTTTTTTGCTCGGGCTCCGGAGCGACACGATCGCTCCGTTATTCTACGTTCTCTCGGTCCACGGGCATCAGAGAGCAAAACAGCCTAATAGTTTTAGAGTGCCTCAACGATCAGGAATATGGATCTAACGTTCTCGTTTCGAACCGACGACTTTCGGTTCCGGAGCGACACGAACGCTCCATGATTCTCGATTATCTCGACACAGGTAAGAGACAGAGGAGAACAAGTGTATGGCTTTAGAGAGCCACGAGCACCAGGAATAAGGATCTACCGTTGTCATTTCGTTCCGTCGACATTCGGTTCCGGAGCGACACGAACGGGGACTTAGAATTTTTTCGCTCGGGCTCCGGAGCGACACGAACGGGGACTTAGAATTTTTTCGCTCGGGCTCCGGAGCGACACGATCGCTCCGTTATTCTACGTTCTCTCGGTCCACGGGCATCAGAGAGCAAAACAGCCTAATAGTTTTAGAGTGCCTCAACGATCAGGAATATGGATCTAACGTTCTCGTTTCGAACCGACGACTTTCGGTTCCGGAGCGACACGAATGCTCCATGATTCTCGATTATCTCGACACAGGTAAGAGACAGAGGAGAACAAGTGTATGGTTTTAGAGAGCCACGAGCACCAGGAATAAGGATCTACCGTTGTCATTTCGTTCCGTCGACATTCGGTTCCGGAGCGACACGAACGGGGACTTAGAATTTTTTCGCTCGGGCTCCGGAGCGACACGAACGGGGACTTAGAATTTTTTCGCTCGGGCTCCGGAGCGACACGATCGCTCCGTTATTCTACGTTCTCTCGGTCCACGGGCATCAGAGAGCAAAACAGCCTAATAGTTTTAGAGTGCCTCAACGATCAGGAATATGGATCTAACGTTCTCGTTTCGAACCGACGACTTTCGGTTCCGGAGCGACACGAACGCTCCATGATTCTCGATTATCTCGACACAGGTAAGAGACAGAGGAGAAAAAGTGTATGGTTTTAGAGAGCCACGAGCACCAGGAATAAGGATATACCGTTGTCATTTCGTTCCGTCGACATTCGGTTCCGGAGCGACACGAACGGGGACTTAGAATTTTTTCGCTCGGGCTCCGGAGCGACACGAACGGGGACTTAGAATTTTTTCGCTCGGGCTCCGTAGCGACACGATCGCTCCGTTATTCTACGTTCTCTCGGTCCACGGGCATCAGAGAGCAATACAGCCTAATAGTTTTAGAGTGCCTCAACGATCAGGAATATGGATCTATCGTTCTCGTTTCGAACCGACAACTTTCGGTTCCGGAGCGACACGAACGCTCCATGATTCTCGATTATCTCGACACAGGTAAGAGACAGAGGAGAACAAGTGTATGGTTTTAGAGAGCCACGAGCACCAGGAATAAGGATCTACCGTTGTCATTTCGTTCCGTCGACATTCGGTTCCGGAGCGACACGAACGGGGACTTAGAATTTTTTCGCTCGGGTTCCGGAGCGACACGAACGGGGACTTAGAATTTTTTCGCTCGGGCTCCGGAGCGACACGATCGCTCCGTTATTCTACGTTCTCTCGGTCCACGGGCATCAGAGAGCAAAACAGCCTAATAGTTTTAGAGTGCCTCAACGACCAGGAATATGGATCTAACGTTCTCGTTTCGAACCGACGACTTTCGGTTCCGGAGCGACACGAACGCTCCATGATTCTCGATTATCTCGACACAGGTAAGAGACGGAGGAGAACAAGTGTATGGTTTTAGAGAGCCACGAGCACCAGGAATAAGGATCTACCGTTGTCATTTCGTTCCGTCGACATTCGGTTCCGGAGCGACACGAACGGGGACTTAGAATTTTTTCGCTCGGGCTCCGGAGCGACACGATCGCTCCGTTATTCTACGTTCTCTCGGTCCACGGGCATCAGAGAGCAAAACAGCCTAATAGTTTTAGAGTGCCTCAACGATCAGGAATATGGATCTAACGTTCTCGTTTCGAACCGACGACTTTCGGTTCCGGAGCGACACGAACGCTCCATGATTCTCGATTATCTCGACACAGGTAAGAGACAGAGGAGAACAAGTGTATGGTTTTAGAGAGCCACGAGCACCAGGAATAAGGATCTACCGTTGTCATTTCGTTCCGTCGACATTCGGTTCCGGAGCGACACGAACGGGGACTTAGAATTTTTTCGCTCGGGCTGCGGAGCGACACGAACGGGGACTTAGAATTTTTTCGCTCGGGCTCCGGAGCGACACGATCGTTCCGTTATTCTACGTTCTCTCGGTCCACGGGCATCAGAGAGCAAAACAGCCTAATAGTTTTAGAGTGCCTCAACGATCAGGAATATGGATCTAACGTTCTCGTTTCGAACCGACGACTTTCGGTTCCGGAGCGACACGAACGCTCCATGATTCTCGATTACCTCGACACAGGTAAGAGACAGAGGAGAACAAGTGTATGGTTTTAGAGAGCCACGAGCACCAGGAATAAGGATCTACCGATGTCATTTCGTTCCGTCGACATTCGGTTCCGGAGCGACACGAACGGGGACTTAGAATTTTTTCGCTCGGGCTCCGGAGCGACACGAACGGGGACTTAGAATTTTTTCGCTCCGGCTCCGGAGCGACACGATCGCTCCGTTATTCTACGTTCTCTCGGTCCACGGGCATCAGAGAGCAAAACAGCCTAATAGTTTTAGAGTGCCTCAACGATCAGGAATATGGATCTAACGTTCTCGTTTCGAACCGACGACTTTCGGTTCCGGAGCGACACGAACGCTCCATGATTCTCGATTACCTCGACACAGGTAAGAGACAGAGGAGAACAAGTGTATGGTTTTAGAGAGCCACGAGCACCAGGAATAAGGATCTACCGTTGTCATTTCGTTCCGTCGACATTCGGTTCCGGAGCGACACGAACGGGGACTTAGAATTTTTTCGCTCGGGCTCCGGAGCGACACGAACGGGGACTTAGAATTTTTTCGCTCCGGCTCCGGAGCGACACGATCGCTCCGTTATTCTACGTTCTCTCGGTCCACGGGCATCAGAGAGCAAAACAGCCTAATAGTTTTAGAGTGCCTCAACGATCAGGAATATGGATCTAACGTTCTCGTTTCGAACCGACGACTTTCGGTTCCGGAGCGACACGAACGCTCCATGATTCTCGATTATCTCGACACAGGTAAGAGACAGAGGAGAACAAGTGTATGTTTTTAGAGAGCCACGATCACCAGGAATAAGGATCTACCGTTGTCATTTCGTTCCGTCGACATTCGGTTCCGGAGCGACACGAACGGGGACTTAGAATTTTTTCGCTCGGGCTCCGGAGCGACACGATCGCTCCGTTATTCTACGTTCTCTCGGTCCACGGGCATCAGAGAGCAAAACAGCCTAATAGTTTTAGAGTGCCTCAACGATCAGGAATATGGATCTAACGTTCTCGTTTCGAACCGACGACTTTCGGTTCCGGAGCGACACGAACGCTCCATGATTCTCGATTATCTCGACACAGGTAAGAGACAGAGGAGAACAAGTGTATGGTTTTAGAGAGCCACGAGCACCAGGAATAAGGATCTACCGTTGTCATTTCGTTCCGTCGACATTCGGTTCCGGAGCGACACGAACGGGGACTTAGAATTTTTTCGCTCGGGCTCCGGAGCGACACGAACGGGGACTTAGAATTTTTTCGCTCGGGCTCCGGAGCGACACGATCGCTGCGTTATTCTACGTTCTCTCGGTCCACGGGCATCAGAGAGCAAAACAGCCTAATAGTTTTAGAGTGCCTCAACGATCAGGAATATGGATCTAACGTTCTCGTTTCGAACCGACGACTTTCGGTTCCGGAGCGACACGAACGCTCCATGATTCTCGATTATCTCGACACAGGTAAGAGACAGAGGAGAACAAGTGTATGGTTTTAGAGAGCCACGAGCACCAGGAATAAGGATCTACCGTTGTCATTTCGTTCCGTCGACATTCGGTTCCGGAGCGACACGAACGGGGACTTAGAATTTTTTCGCTCGGGCTCCGGAGCGACACGATCGCTCCGTTATTCTACGTTCTCTCGGTCCACGGGCATCAGAGAGCAAAACAGCCTAATAGTTTTAGAGTGCCTCAACGATCAGGAATATGGATCTAACGTTCTCGTTTCGAACCGACGACTTTCGGTTCCGGAGCGACACGAACGCTCCATGATTCTCGATTATCTCGACACAGGTAAGAGACAGAGGAGAACAAGTGTATGGTTTTAGAGAGCCACGAGCACCAGGAATAAGGATCTACCGTTGTCATTTCGTTCCGTCGACATTCGGTTCCGGAGCGACACGAACGGGGACTTAGAATTTTTTCGCTCGGGCTCCGGAGCGACACGAACGGGGACTTAGAATTTTTTCGCTCGGGCTCCGGAGCGACACGATCGCTGCGTTATTCTACGTTCTCTCGGTCCACGGGCATCAGAGAGCAAAACAGCCTAATAGTTTTAGAGTGCCTCAACGATCAGGAATATGGATCTAACGTTCTCGTTTCGAACCGACGACTTTCGGTTCCGGAGCGACACGAACGCTCCATGATTCTCGATTATCTCGACACAGGTAAGAGACAGAGGAGAACAAGTGTATGGTTTTAGAGAGCCACGAGCACCAGGAATAAGGATCTACCGTTGTCATTTCGTTCCGTCGACATTCGGTTCCGGAGCGACACGAACGGGGACTTAGAATTTTTTCGCTCGGGCTCCGGAGCGACACGATCGCTCCGTTATTCTACGTTCTTTCGGTCCACGGGCATCAGAGAGCAAAACAGCCTAATAGTTTTAGAGTGCCTCAACGATCAGGAATATGGATCTAACGTTCTCGTTTCGAACCGACGACTTTCGGTTCCGGAGCGACACGAACGCTCCATGATTCTCGATTATCTCGACACAGGTAGGAGACAGAGGAGAACAAGTGTATGGTTTTAGAGAGCCACGAGCACCAGGAATAAGGATCTACCGTTGTCATTTCGTTCCGTCGACATTCGGTTCCGGAGCGACACGAACGGGGACTTAGAATTTTTTCGCTCGGGCTGCGGAGCGACACGAACGGGGACTTAGAATTTTTTCGCTCGGGCTCCGGAGCGACACGATCGTTCCGTTATTCTACGTTCTCTCGGTCCACGGGCATCAGAGAGCAAAACAGCCTAATAGTTTTAGAGTGCCTCAACGATCAGGAATATGGATCTAACGTTCTCGTTTCGAACCGACGACTTTCGGTTCCGGAGCGACACGAACGCTCCATGATTCTCGATTACCTCGACACAGGTAAGAGACAGAGGAGAACAAGTGTATGGTTTTAGAGAGCCACGAGCACCAGGAATAAGGATCTACCGTTGTCATTTCGTTCCGTCGACATTCGGTTCCGGAGCGACACGAACGGGGACTTAGAATTTTTTCGCTCGGGCTCCGGAGCGACACGAACGGGGACTTAGAATTTTTTCGCTCCGGCTCCGGAGCGACACGATCGCTCCGTTATTCTACGTTCTCTCGGTCCACGGGCATCAGAGAGCAAAACAGCCTAATAGTTTTAGAGTGCCTCAACGATCAGGAATATGGATCTAACGTTCTCGTTTCGAACCGACGACTTTCGGTTCCGGAGCGACACGAACGCTCCATGATTCTCGATTATCTCGACACAGGTAAGAGACAGAGGAGAACAAGTGTATGGTTTTAGAGAGCCACGAGCACCAGGAATAAGGATCTACCGTTGTCATTTCGTTCCGTCGACATTCGGTTCCGGAGCGACACGAACGGGGACTTAGAATTTTTTCGCTCGGGCTCCGGAGCGACACGAACGGGGACTTAGAATTTTTTCGCTCGGGCTCCGGAGCGACACGATCGCTCCGTTATTCTACGTTCTCTCGGTCCACGGGCATCAGAGAGCAAAACAGCCTAATAGTTTTAGAGTGGCTCAACGATCAGGAATATGGATCTAACGTTCTCGTTTCGAACCGACGACTTTCGGTTCCGGAGCGACACGAACGCTCCATGATTCTCGATTATCTCGACACAGGTAAGAGTCAGAGGAGAACAAGTGTATGGTTTTAGAGAGCCACGAGCACCAGGAATAAGGATCTACCGTTGTCATTTCGTTCCGTCGACATTCGGTTCCGGAGCGACACGAACGGGGACTTAGAATTTTTTCGCTCGGGCTCCGGAGCGACACGAACGGGGACTTAGAATTTTTTCGCTCGGGCTCCGGAGCGACACGATCGCTCCGTTATTCTACGTTCTCTCGGTCCACGGGCATCAGAGAGCAAAACAGCCTAATAGTTTTAGAGTGCCTCAACGATCAGGAATATGGATCTAACGTTCTCGTTTCGAACCGACGACTTTCGGTTCCGGAGCGACACGAACGCTCCATGATTCTCGATTATCTCGACACAGGTAAGAGACAGAGGAGAACAAGTGTATGGTTTTAGAGAGCCACGAGCACCAGGAATAAGGATCTACCGTTGTCATTTCGTTCCGTCGACATTCGGTTCCGGAGCGACACGAACGGGGACTTAGAATTTTTTCGCTCGGGCTCCGGAGCGACACGATCGCTCCGTTATTCTACGTTCTCTCGGTCCACGGGCATCAGAGAGCAAAACAGCGTAATAGTTTTAGAGTGCCTCAACGATCAGGAATATGGATCTAACGTTCTCGTTTCGAACCGACGACTTTCGGTTCCGGAGCGACACGAACGCTCCATGATTCTCGATTATCTCGACACAGGTAAGAGACAGAGGAGAACAAGTGTATGGTTTTAGAGAGCCACGAGCACCAGGAATAAGGATCTACCGTTGTCATTTCGTTCCGTCGACATTCGGTTCCGGAGCGACACGAACGGGGACTTAGAATTTTTTCGCTCGGGCTCCGGAGCGACACGATCGCTCCGTTATTCTACGTTCTCTCGGTCCACGGGCATCAGAGAGCAAAACAGCCTAATAGTTTTAGAGTGCCTCAACGATCAGGAATATGGATCTATCGTTCTCGTTTCGAACCGACGACTTTCGGTTCCGGAGCGACACGAACGCTCCATGATTCTCGATTATCTCGACACAGGTAAGAGACAGAGGAGAACAAGTGTATGGTTTTAGAGAGCCACGAGCACCAGGAATAAGGATCTACCGTTGTCATTTCGTTCCGTCGACATTCGGTTCCGGAGCCACACGAACGGGGACTTAGAATTTTTTCGCTCGGGCTCCGGAGCGACACGAACGGGGACTTAGAATTTTTTCGCTCGGGCTCCGGAGCGACACGATCGCTCCGTTATTCTACGTTCTCTCGGTCCACGGGCATCAGAGAGCAAAACAGCCTAATAGCTTTAGAGTGCCTCAACGATCAGGAATATGGATCTAACGTTCTCGTTTCGAACCGACGACTTTCGGTTCCGGAGCGACACGAACGCTCCATGATTCTCGATTATCTCGACACAGGTAAGAGACAGAGGAGAACAAGTGTATGGTTTTAGAGAGCCACGAGCACCAGGAATAAGGATCTACCGTTGTCATTTCGTTCCGTCGACATTCGGTTCCGGAGCGACACGAACGGGGACTTAGAATTTTTTCGCTCGGGCTCCGGAGCGACACGAACGGGGACTTAGAATTTCTTCGCTCGGGCTCCGGAGCGACACGATCGCTCCGTTATTCTACGTTCTCTCGGTCCACGGGCATCAGAGAGCAAGACAGCCTAATAGTTTTAGAGTGCCTCAACGATCAGGAATATGGATCTAACGTTCTCGTTTCGAACCGACGACTTTCGGTTCCGGAGCGACACGAACGCTCCATGATTTTCGATTATCTCGACACAGGTAAGAGACAGAGGAGAACAAGTGTATGGTTTTAGAGAGCCATGAGCACCAGGAATAAGGATCTACCGTTGTCATTTCGTTCCGTCGACATTCGGTTCCGGAGCGACACGAACGGGGACTTAGAATTTTTTCGCTCGGGCTCCGGAGCGACACGAACGGGGACTTAGAATTTTTTCGCTCGGGCTCCGGAGCGACACGATCGCTCCGTTATTCTACGTTCTCTCGGTCCACGGGCATCAGAGAGCAAAACAGCCTAATAGTTTTAGAGTGCCTCGACGATCAGGAATATGGATCTAACGTTCTCGTTTCGAACCGACGACTTTCGGTTCCGGAGCGACACGAACGCTCCATGATTCTCGATTATCTCGACACAGGTAAGAGACAGAGGAGAACAAGTGTATGGTTTTAGAGAGCCACGAGCACCAGGAATAAGGATCTACCGTTGTCATTTCGTTCCGTCGACATTCGGTTCCGGAGCGACACGAACGGGGACTTAGAATTTTTTCGCTCGGGCTCCGGAGCGACCCGAACGGGGACTTAGAATTTTTTCGCTCGGGCTCCGGAGCGACACGATCGCTCCGTTATTCTACGTTCTCTCGGTCCACGGGCATCAGAGAGCAAAACACCCTAATAGTTTTAGAGTGCCTCAACGATCAGGAATATGGATCTAACGTTCTCGTTTCGAACCGACGACTTTCGGTTCCGGAGCGACACGAACGCTCCATGATTCTCGATTATCTCGACACAGGTAAGAGACAGAGGAGAACAAGTGTATGGTTTTAGAGAGCCACGAGCACCAGGAATAAGGATCTACCGTTGTCATTTCGTTCCGTCGACATTCGGTTCCGAAGCGACACGAACGGGGACTTAGAATTTTTTCGCTCGGGCTCCGGAGCGACACGAACGGGGACTTAGAATTTTTTCGCTCGGGCTCCGGAGCGACACGATCGCTCCGTTATTCTACGTTCTCTCGGTCCACGGGCATCAGAGTGCAAAACAGCCTAATAGTTTTAGAGTGCCTCAACGATCAGGAATATGGATCTAACGTTCTCGTTTCGAACCGACGACTTTCGGTTCCGGAGCGACACGAACGCTCCATGATTCTCGATTATCTCGACACAGGTAAGAGACAGAGGAGAACAAGTGTATGGTTTTAGAGAGCCACGAGCACCAGGAATAAGGATCTACCGTTGTCATTTCGTTCCGTCGACATTCGGTTCCGGAGCGACACGAACGGGGACTTAGAATTTTTTCGCTCGGGCTCCGGAGCGACACGATCGCTCCGTTATTCTACGTTCTCTCGGTCCACGGGCATCAGAGAGCAAAACAGCCTAATAGTTTTAGAGTGCCTCAACGATCAGGAATATGGATCTAACGTTCTCGTTTCGAACCGACGACTTTCGGTTCCGGAGCGACACGAACGCTCCATGATTCTCGATTATCTCGACACAGGTAAGACACAGAGGAGAACAAGTGTATGGTTTTAGAGAGCCACGAGCACCAGGAATAAGGATCTACCGTTGTCATTTCGTTCCGTCGACATTCGGTTCCGGAGCGACACGAACGGGGACTTAGAATTTTTTCGCTCGGGCTCCGGAGCGACACGAACGGGGACTTAGAATTTTTTCGCTCGGGCTCCGGAGCGACACGATCGCTCCGTTATTCTACGTTCTCTCGGTCCACGGGCATCAGAGAGCAAAACAGACTAATAGTTTTAGAGTGCCTCAACGATCAGGAATATGGATCTAACGTTCTCGTTTCGAACCGACGACTTTCGGTTCCGGAGCGACACGAACGCTCCATGATTCTCGATTATCTCGACACAGGTAAGAGACAGAGGAGAACAAGTGTATGGTTTTAGAGAGCCACGAGCACCAGGAATAAGGATCTACCGTTGTCATTTCGTTCCGTCGACATTCGGTTCCTGAGCGACACGAACGGGGACTTAGAATTTTTTCGCTCGGGCTCCGGAGCGACACGAACGGGGACTTAGAATTTTTTCGCTCGGGCTCCGGAGCGACACGATCGCTCCGTTATTCTACGTTCTCTCGGTCCACGGGCATCAGAGAGCAAAACAGCCTAATAGTTTTAGAGTGCCTCAACGATCAGGAATATGGATCTAACGTTCTCGTTTCGAACCGACGACTTTCGGTTCCGGAGCGACACGAACGCTCCATGATTCTCGATTATCTCGACACAGGTAAGAGACAGAGGAGAACAAGTGTATGGTTTTAGAGAGCCACGAGCACCAGGAATAAGGATCTACCGTTGTCATTTCGTTCCGTCGACATTCGGTTCCGGAGCGACACGAACGGGGACTTAGAACTTTTTCGCTCGGGCTCCGGAGCGACACGAACGGGGACTTAGAATTTTTTCGCTCGGGCTCCGGAGCGACACGATCGCTCCGTTATTCTACGTTCTCTCGGTCCACGGGCATCAGAGAGCAAAACAGCCTAATAGTTTTAGAGTGCCTCAACGATCAGGAATATGGATCTAACGTTCTCGTTTCGAACCGACGACTTTCGGTTCCGGAGCGACACGAACGCTCCATGATTCTCGATTATCTCGACACAGGTAAGAGACAGAGGAGAACAAGTGTATGGTTTTAGAGAGCCACGAGCACCAGGAATAAGGATCTACCGTTGTCATTTCGTTCCGTCGACATTCGGTTCCTGAGCGACACGAACGGGGACTTAGAATTTTTTCGCTCGGGCTCCGGAGCGACACGAACGGGGACTTAGAATTTTTTCGCTCGGGCTCCGGAGCGACACGATCGCTCCGTTATTCTACGTTCTCTCGGTCCACGGGCATCAGAGAGCAAAACAGCCTAATAGTTTTAGAGTGCGTCAACGATCAGGAATATGGATCTAACGTTCTCGTTTCGAACCGACGACTTTCGGTTCCGGAGCGACACGAACGCTCCATGATTCTCGATTATCTCGACACAGGTAAGAGACAGAGGAGAACAAGTGTATGGTTTTAGAGAGCCACGAGCACCAGGAATAAGGATCTACCGTTGTCATTTCGTTCCGTCGACATTTGGTTCCGGAGCGACACGAACGGGGACTTAGAATTTTTTCGCTCGGGCTCCGGAGCGACACGATCGCTCCGTTATTCTACGTTCTCTCGGTCCACGGGCATCAGAGAGCAAAACAGCCTAATAGTTTTAGAGTGCCTCAACGATCAGGAATATGGATCTAACGTTCTCGTTTCGAACCGACGACTTTCGGTTCCGGAGCGACACGAACGCTCCATGATTCTCGATTATCTCGACACAGGTAAGAGACAGAGGAGAACAAGTGTATGGTTTTAGAGAGCCACGAGCACCAGGAATAAGGATCTACCGTTGTCATTTCGTTCCGTCGACATTCGGTTCCGGAGCGACACGAACGGGGACTTAGAATTTTTTCGCTCGGGCTCCGGAGCGACACGAACGGGGACTTAGAATTTTTTCGCTCGGGCTCCGGAGCGACACGATCGCTCCGTTATTCTACGTTCTCTCGGTCCACGGGCATCAGAGAGCAAAACAGCCTAATAGTTTTAGAGTGCCTCAACGATCAGGAATATGGATCTAACGTTCTCGTTTCGAACCGACGACTTTCGGTTCCGGAGCGACACGAACGCTCCATGATTCTCGATTATCTCGACACAGGTAAGAGACAGAGGAGAACAAGTGTATGGTTTTAGAGAGCCACGAGCACCAGGAATAAGGATCTACCGTTGTCATTTCGTTCCGTCGACATTCGGTTCCGGAGCGACACGAACGGGGACTTAGAATTTTTTCGCTCGGGCTCCGGAGCGACACGATCGCTCCGTTATTCTACGTTTTCTCGGTCCACGGGCATCAGAGAGCAAAACAGCCTAATAGTTTTAGAGTGCCTCAACGATCAGGAATATGGATCTAACGTTCTCGTTTCGAACCGACGACTTTCGGTTCCGGAGCGACACGAACGCTCCATGATTCTCGATTATCTCGACACAGGTAAGAGACAGAGGAGAACAAGTGTATGGTTTTAGAGAGCCACGAGCACCAGGAATAAGGATCTACCGTTGTCATTTCGTTCCGTCGACATTCGGTTCCGGAGCGACACGAACGGGGACTTAGAATTTTTTCGCTCGGGCTCCGGAGCGACACGATCGCTCCGTTATTCTACGTTCTCTCGGTCCACGGGCATCAGAGAGCAAAACAGCCTAATAGTTTTAGAGTGCCTCAACGATCAGGAATATGGATCGAACGTTCTCGTTTCGAACCGACGACTTTCGGTTCCGGAGCGACACGAACGCTCCATGATTCTCGATTATCTCGACACAGGTAAGAGACAGAGGAGAACAAGTGTATGGTTTTAGAGAGCCACGAGCACCAGGAATAAGGATCTACCGTTGTCATTTCGTTCCGTCGACATTCGGTTCCGGAGCCACACGAACGGGGACTTAGAATTTTTTCGCTCGGGCTCCGGAGCGACACGAACGGGGACTTAGAATTTTTTCGCTCGGGCTCCGGAGCGACACGATCGCTCCGTTATTCTACGTTCTCTCGGTCCACGGGCATCAGAGAGCAAAACAGCCTAATAGCTTTAGAGTGCCTCAACGATCAGGAATATGGATCTAACGTTCTCGTTTCGAACCGACGACTTTCGGTTCCGGAGCGACACGAACGCTCCATGATTCTCGATTATCTCGACACAGGTAAGAGACAGAGGAGAACAAGTGTATGGTTTTAGAGAGCCACGAGCACCAGGAATAAGGATCTACCGTTGTCATTTCGTTCCGTCGACATTCGGTTCCGGAGCGACACAAACGGGGACTTAGAATTTTTTCGCTCGGGCTCCGGAGCGGCACGAACGGGGACTTAGAATTTTTTCGCTCGGGCTCCGGAGCGACACGATCGCTCCGTTATTCTACGTTCTCTCGGTCCACGGGCATCAGAGAGCAAGACAGCCTAATAGTTTTAGAGTGCCTCAACGATCAGGAATATGGATCTAACGTTCTCGTTTCGAACCGACGACTTTCGGTTCCGGAGCGACACGAACGCTCCATGATTTTCGATTATCTCGACACAGGTAAGAGACAGAGGAGAACAAGTGTATGGTTTTAGAGAGCCATGAGCACCAGGAATAAGGATCTACCGTTGTCATTTCGTTCCGTCGACATTCGGTTCCGGAGCGACACGAACGGGGACTTAGAATTTTTTCGCTCGGGCTCCGGAGCGACACGAACGGGGACTTAGAATTTTTTCGCTCGGGCTCCGGAGCGACACGATCGCTCCGTTATTCTACGTTCTCTCGGTCCACGGGCATCAGAGAGCAAAACAGCCTAATAGTTTTAGAGTGCCTCGACGATCAGGAATATGGATCTAACGTTCTCGTTTCGAACCGACGACTTTCGGTTCCGGAGCGACACGAACGCTCCATGATTCTCGATTATTTCGACACAGGTAAGAGACAGAGGAGAACAAGTGTATGGTTTTAGAGAGCCACGAGCACCAGGAATAAGGATCTACCGTTGTCATTTCGTTCCGTCGACATTCGGTTCCGGAGCGACACGAACGGGGACTTAGAATTTTTTCGCTCGGGCTCCGGAGCGACACGAACGGGGACTTAGAATTTTTTCGCTCGGGCTCCGGAGCGACACGATCGCTCCGTTATTCTACGTTCTCTCGGTCCACGGGCATCAGAGAGCAAAACAGCCTAATAGTTTTAGAGTGCCTCGACGATCAGGAATATGGATCTAACGTTCTCGTTTCGAACCGACGACTTTCGGTTCCGGAGCGACACGAACGCTCCATGATTCTCGATTATCTCGACACAGGTAAGAGACAGAGGAGAACAAGTGTATGGTTTTAGAGAGCCACGAGCACCAGGAATAAGGATCTACCGTTGTCATTTCGTTCCGTCGACATTCGGTTCCGGAGCGACACGAACGGGGACTTAGAATTTTTTCGCTCGGGCTCCGGAGCGACCCGAACGGGGACTTAGAATTTTTTCGCTCGGGCTCCGGAGCGACACGATCGCTCCGTTATTCTACGTTCTCTCGGTCCACGGGCATCAGAGAGCAAAACACCCTAATAGTTTTAGAGTGCCTCAACGATCAGGAATATGGATCTAACGTTCTCGTTTCGAACCGACGACTTTCGGTTCCGGAGCGACACGAACGCTCCATGATTCTCGATTATCTCGACACAGGTAAGAGACAGAGGAGAACAAGTGTATGGTTTTAGAGAGCCACGAGCACCAGGAATAAGGATCTACCGTTGTCATTTCGTTCCGTCGACATTCGGTTCCGAAGCGACACGAACGGGGACTTAGAATTTTTTCGCTCGGGCTCCGGAGCGACACGAACGGGGACTTAGAATTTTTTCGCTCGGGCTCCGGAGCGACACGATCGCTCCGTTATTCTACGTTCTCTCGGTCCACGGGCATCAGAGAGCAAAACAGCCTAATAGCTTTAGAGTGCCTCAACGATCAGGAATATGGATCTAACGTTCTCGTTTCGAACCGACGACTTTCGGTTCCGGAGCGACACGAACGCTCCATGATTCTCGATTATCTCGACACAGGTAAGAGACAGAGGAGAACAAGTGTATGGTTTTAGAGAGCCACGAGCACCAGGAATAAGGATCTACAGTTGTCATTTCGTTCCGTCGACATTCGGTTCCGGAGCGACACGAACGGGGACTTAGAATTTTTTCGCTCGGGCTCCGGAGCGACACGATCGCTCCGTTATTCTACGTTCTCTCGGTCCACGGGCATCAGAGAGCAAAACAGCCTAATAGTTTTAGAGTGCCTCAACGATCAGGAATATGGATCTAACGTTCTCGTTTCGAACCGACGACTTTCGGTTCCGGAGCGACACGAACGCTCCATGATTCTCGATTATCTCGACACAGGTAAGAGACAGAGGAGAACAAGTGTATGGTTTTAGAGAGCCACGAGCACCAGGAATAAGGATCTACCGTTGTCATTTCGTTCCGTCAACATTCGGTTCCGGAGCGACACGAACGGGGACTTAGAATTTTTTCGCTCGGGCTCCGGAGCGACACGATCGCTCCGTTATTCTACGTTCTCTCGGTCCACGGGCATCAGAGAGCAAAACAGCCTAATAGTTTTAGAGTGCGTCAACGATCAGGAATATGGATCTAACGTTCTCGTTTCGAACCGACGACTTTCGGTTCCGGAGCGACACGAACGCTCCATGATTCTCGATTATCTCGACACAGGTAAGAGACAGAGGAGAACAAGTGTATGGTTTTAGAGAGCCACGAGCACCAGGAATAAGGATCTACCGTTGTCATTTCGTTCCGTCGACATTCGGTTCCGGAGCCACACGAACGGGGACTTAGAATTTTTTCGCTCGGGCTCCGGAGCGACACGAACGGGGACTTAGAATTTTTTCGCTCGGGCTCCGGAGCGACACGATCGCTCCGTTATTCTACGTTCTCTCGGTCCACGGGCATCAGAGAGCAAAACAGCCTAATAGCTTTAGAGTGCCTCAACGATCAGGAATATGGATCTAACGTTCTCGTTTCGAACCGACGACTTTCGGTTCCGGAGCGACACGAACGCTCCATGATTCTCGATTATCTCGACACAGGTAAGAGACAGAGGAGAACAAGTGTATGGTTTTAGAGAGCCACGAGCACCAGGAATAAGGATCTACAGTTGTCATTTCGTTCCGTCGACATTCGGTTCCGGAGCGACACGAACGGGGACTTAGAATTTTTTCGCTCGGGCTCCGGAGCGACACGAACGGGGACTTAGAATTTTTTCGCTCGGGCTCCGGAGCGACACGATCGCTCCGTTATTCTACGTTCTCTCGGTCCACGAGCATCAGAGAGCAAGACAGCCTAATAGTTTTAGAGTGCCTCAACGATCAGGAATATGGATCTAACGTTCTCGTTTCGAACCGACGACTTTCGGTTCCGGAGCGACACGAACGCTCCATGATTTTCGATTATCTCGACACAGGTAAGAGACAGAGGAGAACAAGTGTATGGTTTTAGAGAGCCACGAGCACCAGGAATAAGGATCTACCGTTGTCATTTCGTTCCGTCGACATTCGGTTCCGGAGCGACACGAACGGGGACTTAGAATTTTTTCGCTCGGGCTCCGGAGCGACACGAACGGGGACTTAGAATTTTTTCGCTCGGGCTCCGGAGCGACACGATCGCTCCGTTATTCTACGTTCTCTCGGTCCACGGGCATCAGAGAGCAAAACAGCCTAATAGTTTTAGAGTGCCTCAACGATCAGGAATATGGATCTAACGTTCTCGTTTCGAACCGACGACTTTCGGTTCCGGAGCGACACGATCGCTCCATGATTCTCGATTATCTCGACACAGGTAAGAGACAGAGGAGAACAAGTGTATTGTTTTAGAGAGCCACGAGCACCAGGAATAAGGATCTACCGTTGTCATTTCGTTCCGTCGACATTCGGTTCCGGAGCGACACGAACGGGGACATAGAATTTTTTCGCTCGGGCTCCAGAGCGACACGATCGCTCCGTTATTCTACGTTCTCTCGGTCCACGGGCATCAGAGAGCAAAACAGCCTAATAGTTTTAGAGTGCCTCGACGATCAGGAATATGGATCTAACGTTCTCGTTTCGAACCGACGACTTTCGGTTCCGGAGCGACACGAACGCTCCATGATTCTCGATTATCTCGACACAGGTAAGAGACAGAGGAGAACAAGTGTATGGTTTTAGAGAGCCACGAGCACCAGGAATAAGGATCTACCGTTGTCATTTCGTTCCGTCGACATTCGGTTCCGGAGCCACACGAACGGGGACTTAGAATTTTTTCGCTCGGGCTCCGGAGCGACACGAACGGGGACTTAGAATTTTTTCGCTCGGGCTCCGGAGCGACACGATCGCTCCGTTATTCTACGTTCTCTCGGTCCACGGGCATCAGAGAGCAAAACAGCCTAATAGCTTTAGAGTGCCTCAACGATCAGGAATATGGATCTAACGTTCTCGTTTCGAACCGACGACTTTCGGTTCCGGAGCGACACGAACGCTCCATGATTCTCGATTATCTCGACACAGGTAAGAGACAGAGGAGAACAAGTGTATGGTTTTAGAGAGCCACGAGCACCAGGAATAAGGATCTACAGTTGTCATTTCGTTCCGTCGACATTCGGTTCCGGAGCGACACGAACGGGGACTTAGAATTTTTTCGCTCGGGCTCCGGAGCGACACGAACGGGGACTTAGAATTTTTTCGCTCGGGCTCCGGAGCGACACGATCGCTCCGTTATTCTACGTTCTCTCGGTCCACGAGCATCAGAGAGCAAGACAGCCTAATAGTTTTAGAGTGCCTCAACGATCAGGAATATGGATCTAACGTTCTCGTTTCGAACCGACGACTTTCGGTTCCGGAGCGACACGAACGCTCCATGATTTTCGATTATCTCGACACAGGTAAGAGACAGAGGAGAACAAGTGTATGGTTTTAGAGAGCCACGAGCACCAGGAATAAGGATCTACCGTTGTCATTTCGTTCCGTCGACATTCGGTTCCGGAGCGACACGAACGGGGACTTAGAATTTTTTCGCTCGGGCTCCGGAGCGACACGAACGGGGACTTAGAATTTTTTCGCTCGGGCTCCGGAGCGACACGATCGCTCCGTTATTCTACGTTCTCTCGGTCCACGGGCATCAGAGAGCAAAACAGCCTAATAGTTTTAGAGTGCCTCAACGATCAGGAATATGGATCTAACGTTCTCGTTTCGAACCGACGACTTTCGGTTCCGGAGCGACACGATCGCTCCATGATTCTCGATTATCTCGACACAGGTAAGAGACAGAGGAGAACAAGTGTATGGTTTTAGAGAGCCACGAGCACCAGGAATAAGGATCTACCGTTGTCATTTCGTTCCGTCGACATTCGGTTCCGGAGCGACACGAACGGGGACATAGAATTTTTTCGCTCGGGCTCCAGAGCGACACGATCGCTCCGTTATTCTACGTTCTCTCGGTCCACGGGCATCAGAGAGCAAAACAGCCTAATAGTTTTAGAGTGCCTCGAAGATCAGGAATATGGATCTAACGTTCTCGTTTCGAACCGACGACTTTCGGTTCCGGAGCGACACGAACGCTCCATGATTCTCGATTATCTCGACACAGGTAAGAGACAGAGGAGAACAAGTGTATGGTTTTAGAGAGCCACGAGCACCAGGAATAAGGATCTACCGTTGTCATTTCGTTCCGTCGACATTCGGTTCCGAAGCGACACGAACGGGGACTTAGAATTTTTTCGCTCGGGCTCCGGAGCGACACGATCGCTCCGTTATTCTACGTTCTCTCGGTCCACGGGCATCAGAGAGCAAAACAGCCTAATAGTTTTAGAGTGCCTCAACGATCAGGAATATGGATCTAACGTTCTCGTTTCGAACCGACGACTTTCGGTTCCGGAGCGACACGAACGCTCCATGATTCTCGATTATCTCGACACAGGTAAGAGACAGAGGAGAACAAGTGTATGGTTTTAGAGAGCCACGAGCACCAGGAATAAGGATCTACCGTTGTCATTTCGTTCCGTCGACATTCGGTTCCGGAGCGACACGAACGGGGACTTAGAATTTTTTCGCTCGGGCTCCGGAGCGACACGATCGCTCCGTTATTCTACGTTCTCTCGGTCCACGGGCATCAGAGAGCAAAACAGCCTAATAGTTTTAGAGTGCCTCAACGATCAGGAATATGGATCTAACGTTCTCGTTTCGAACCGACGACTTTCGGTTCCGGAGCGACACGAACGCTCCATGATTCTCGATTATCTCGACACAGGTAAGAGACAGAGGAGAACAAGTGTATGGTTTTAGAGAGCCACGAGCACCAGGAATAAGGATCTACCGTTGTCATTTCGTTCCGTCGACATTCGGTTCCGGAGCGACACGAACGGCGACTTAGAATTTTTTCGCTCGGGCTCCGGAGCGACACGATCGCTCCGTTATTCTACGTTCTCTCGGTCCACGGGCATCAGAGAGCAAAACAGCCTAATAGTTTTAGAGTGCCTCAACGATCAGGAATATGGATCTAACGTTCTCGTTTCGAACCGACGACTTTCGGTTCCGGAGCGACACGAACGCTCCATGATTCTCGATTATCTCGACACAGGTAAGAGACAGAGGAGAACAAGTGTATGGTTTTAGAGAGCCACGAGCACCAGGAATAAGGATCTACCGTTGTCATTTCGTTCCGTCGACATTCGGTTCCGGAGCGACACGAACGGGGACTTAGAACTTTTTCGCTCGGGCTCCGGAGCGACACGAACGGGGACTTAGAATTTTTTCGCTCGGGCTCCGGAGCGACACGATCGCTCCGTTATTCTACGTTCTCTCGGTCCACGGGCATCAGAGAGCAAAACAGCCTAATAGTTTTAGAGTGCCTCAACGATCAGGAATATGGATCTAACGTTCTCGTTTCGAACCGACGACTTTCGGTTCCGGAGCGACACGAACGCTCCATGATTCTCGATTATCTCGACACAGGTAAGAGACAGAGGAGAACAAGTGTACGGTTTTAGAGAGCCACGAGCACCAGGAATAAGGATCTACCGTTGTCATTTCGTTCCGTCGACATTCGGTTCCGGAGCGACACGAACGGCGACTTAGAATTTTTTCGCTCGGGCTCCGGAGCGACACGATCGCTCCGTTATTCTACGTTCTCTCGGTCCACGGGCATCAGAGAGCAAAACAGCCTAATAGTTTTAGAGTGCCTCAACGATCAGGAATATGGATCTAACGTTCTCGTTTCGAACCGACGACTTTCGGTTCCGGAGCGACACGAACGCTCCATGATTCTCGATTATCTCGACACAGGTAAGAGACAGAGGAGAACAAGTGTATGGTTTTAGAGAGCCACGAGCACCAGGAATAAGGATCTACCGTTGTCATTTCGTTCCGTCGACATTCGGTTCCGGAGCGACACGAACGGCGACTTAGAATTTTTTCGCTCGGGCTCCGGAGCGACACGATCGCTCCGTTATTCTACGTTCTCTCGGTCCACGGGCATCAGAGAGCAAAACAGCCTAATAGTTTTAGAGTGCCTCAACGATCAGGAATATGGATCTAACGTTCTCGTTTCGAACCGACGACTTTCGGTTCCGGAGCGACACGAACGCTCCATGATTCTCGATTATCTCGACACAGGTAAGAGACAGAGGAGAACAAGTGTATTGTTTTAGAGAGCCACGAGCACCAGGAATAAGGATCTACCGTTGTCATTTCGTTCCGTCGACATTCGGTTCCGGAGCGACACGAACGGGGACTTAGAACTTTTTCGCTCGGGCTCCGGAGCGACACGAACGGGGACTTAGAATTTTTTCGCTCGGGCTCCGGAGCGACACGATCGCTCCGTTATTCTACGTTCTCTCGGTCCACGGGCATCAGAGAGCAAAACAGCCTAATAGTTTTAGAGTGCCTCAACGATCAGGAATATGGATCTAACGTTCTCGTTTCGAACCGACGACTTTCGGTTCCGGAGCGACACGAACGCTCCATGATTCTCGATTATCTCGACAGAGGTAAGAGACAGAGGAGAACAAGTGTATGGTTTTAGAGAGCCACGAGCACCAGGAATAAGGATCTACCGTTGTCATTTCGTTCCGTCGACATTCGGTTCCGGAGCGACACGAACGGGGACTTAGAATTTTTTCGCTCGGGCTCCGGAGCGACACGAACGGGGACTTAGAATTTTTTCGCTCGGGCTCCGGAGCGACACGATCGCCCCGTTATTCTACGTTCTCTCGGTCCACGGGCATCAGAGAGCAAAACAGCCTAATAGTTTTAGAGTGCCTCAACGATCAGGAATATGGATCTATCGTTCTCGTTTCGAACCGACGACTTTCGGTTCCGGAGCGACACGAACGCTCCATGATTCTCGATTATCTCGACACAGGTAAGAGACAGAGGAGAACAAGTGTATGGTTTTAGAGAGCCACGAGCACCAGGAATAAGGATCTACCGTTGTCATTTCGTTCCGTCGACATTCGGTTCCGGAGCGACACGAACGGGGACTTAGAATTTTTTCGCTCGGGCTCCGGAGCGACACGAACGGGGACTTAGAATTTTTTCGCTCGGGCTCCGGAGCGACACGATCGCTCCGTTATTCTACGTTCTCTCGGTCCACGTCCATCAGAGAGCAAAACAGCCTAATAGTTTTAGAGTGCCTCAACGATCAGGAATATGGATCTAACGTTCTCGTTTCGAACCGACGACTTTGGGTTCCGGAGCGACACGATCGCTCCATGATTCTCGATTATCTCGACACAGGTAAGAGACAGAGGAGAACAAGTGTATTGTTTTAGAGAGCCACGAGCACCAGGAATAAGGATCTACCGTTGTCATTTCGTTCCGTCGACATTCGGTTCCGGAGCGACACGAACGGGGACATAGAATTTTTTCGCTCGGGCTCCAGAGCGACACGATCGCTCCGTTATTCTACGTTCTCTCGGTCCACGGGCATCAGAGAGCAAAACAGCCTAATAGTTTTAGAGTGCCTCGACGATCAGGAATATGGATCTAACGTTCTCGTTTCGAACCGACGACTTTCGGTTCCGGAGCGACACGAACGCTCCATGATTCTCGATTATCTCGACACAGGTAAGAGACAGAGGAGAACAAGTGTATGGTTTTAGAGAGCCACGAGCACCAGGAATAAGGATCTACCGTTGTCATTTCGTTCCGTCGACATTCGGTTCCGGAGCCACACGAACGGGGACTTAGAATTTTTTCGCTCGGGCTCCGGAGCGACACGAACGGGGACTTAGAATTTTTTCGCTCGGGCTCCGGAGCGACACGATCGCTCCGTTATTCTACGTTCTCTCGGTCCACGGGCATCAGAGAGCAAAACAGCCTAATAGCTTTAGAGTGCCTCAACGATCAGGAATATGGATCTAACGTTCTCGTTTCGAACCGACGACTTTCGGTTCCGGAGCGACACGAACGCTCCATGATTCTCGATTATCTCGACACAGGTAAGAGACAGAGGAGAACAAGTGTATGGTTTTAGAGAGCCACGAGCACCAGGAATAAGGATCTACAGTTGTCATTTCGTTCCGTCGACATTCGGTTCCGGAGCGACACGAACGGGGACTTAGAATTTTTTCGCTCGGGCTCCGGAGCGACACGAACGGGGACTTAGAATTTTTTCGCTCGGGCTCCGGAGCGACACGATCGCTCCGTTATTCTACGTTCTCTCGGTCCACGAGCATCAGAGAGCAAGACAGCCTAATAGTTTTAGAGTGCCTCAACGATCAGGAATATGGATCTAACGTTCTCGTTTCGAACCGACGACTTTCGGTTCCGGAGCGACACGAACGCTCCATGATTTTCGATTATCTCGACACAGGTAAGAGACAGAGGAGAACAAGTGTATGGTTTTAGAGAGCCACGAGCACCAGGAATAAGGATCTACCGTTGTCATTTCGTTCCGTCGACATTCGGTTCCGGAGCGACACGAACGGGGACTTAGAATTTTTTCGCTCGGGCTCCGGAGCGACACGAACGGGGACTTAGAATTTTTTCGCTCGGGCTCCGGAGCGACACGATCGCTCCGTTATTCTACGTTCTCTCGGTCCACGGGCATCAGAGAGCAAAACAGCCTAATAGTTTTAGAGTGCCTCAACGATCAGGAATATGGATCTAACGTTCTCGTTTCGAACCGACGACTTTCGGTTCCGGAGCGACACGATCGCTCCATGATTCTCGATTATCTCGACACAGGTAAGAGACAGAGGAGAACAAGTGTATGGTTTTAGAGAGCCACGAGCACCAGGAATAAGGATCTACCGTTGTCATTTCGTTCCGTCGACATTCGGTTCCGGAGCGACACGAACGGGGACATAGAATTTTTTCGCTCGGGCTCCAGAGCGACACGATCGCTCCGTTATTCTACGTTCTCTCGGTCCACGGGCATCAGAGAGCAAAACAGCCTAATAGTTTTAGAGTGCCTCGAAGATCAGGAATATGGATCTAACGTTCTCGTTTCGAACCGACGACTTTCGGTTCCGGAGCGACACGAACGCTCCATGATTCTCGATTATCTCGACACAGGTAAGAGACAGAGGAGAACAAGTGTATGGTTTTAGAGAGCCACGAGCACCAGGAATAAGGATCTACCGTTGTCATTTCGTTCCGTCGACATTCGGTTCCGAAGCGACACGAACGGGGACTTAGAATTTTTTCGCTCGGGCTCCGGAGCGACACGATCGCTCCGTTATTCTACGTTCTCTCGGTCCACGGGCATCAGAGAGCAAAACAGCCTAATAGTTTTAGAGTGCCTCAACGATCAGGAATATGGATCTAACGTTCTCGTTTCGAACCGACGACTTTCGGTTCCGGAGCGACACGAACGCTCCATGATTCTCGATTATCTCGACACAGGTAAGAGACAGAGGAGAACAAGTGTATGGTTTTAGAGAGCCACGAGCACCAGGAATAAGGATCTACCGTTGTCATTTCGTTCCGTCGACATTCGGTTCCGGAGCGACACGAACGGGGACTTAGAATTTTTTCGCTCGGGCTCCGGAGCGACACGATCGCTCCGTTATTCTACGTTCTCTCGGTCCACGGGCATCAGAGAGCAAAACAGCCTAATAGTTTTAGAGTGCCTCAACGATCAGGAATATGGATCTAACGTTCTCGTTTCGAACCGACGACTTTCGGTTCCGGAGCGACACGAACGCTCCATGATTCTCGATTATCTCGACACAGGTAAGAGACAGAGGAGAACAAGTGTATGGTTTTAGAGAGCCACGAGCACCAGGAATAAGGATCTACCGTTGTCATTTCGTTCCGTCGACATTCGGTTCCGGAGCGACACGAACGGCGACTTAGAATTTTTTCGCTCGGGCTCCGGAGCGACACGATCGCTCCGTTATTCTACGTTCTCTCGGTCCACGGGCATCAGAGAGCAAAACAGCCTAATAGTTTTAGAGTGCCTCAACGATCAGGAATATGGATCTAACGTTCTCGTTTCGAACCGACGACTTTCGGTTCCGGAGCGACACGAACGCTCCATGATTCTCGATTATCTCGACACAGGTAAGAGACAGAGGAGAACAAGTGTATGGTTTTAGAGAGCCACGAGCACCAGGAATAAGGATCTACCGTTGTCATTTCGTTCCGTCGACATTCGGTTCCGGAGCGACACGAACGGGGACATAGAATTTTTTCGCTCGGGCTCCAGAGCGACACGATCGCTCCGTTATTCTACGTTCTCTCGGTCCACGGGCATCAGAGAGCAAAACAGCCTAATAGTTTTAGAGTGCCTCGAAGATCAGGAATATGGATCTAACGTTCTCGTTTCGAACCGACGACTTTCGGTTCCGGAGCGACACGAACGCTCCATGATTCTCGATTATCTCGACACAGGTAAGAGACAGAGGAGAACAAGTGTATGGTTTTAGAGAGCCACGAGCACCAGGAATAAGGATCTACCGTTGTCATTTCGTTCCGTCGACATTCGGTTCCGAAGCGACACGAACGGGGACTTAGAATTTTTTCGCTCGGGCTCCGGAGCGACACGATCGCTCCGTTATTCTACGTTCTCTCGGTCCACGGGCATCAGAGAGCAAAACAGCCTAATAGTTTTAGAGTGCCTCAACGATCAGGAATATGGATCTAACGTTCTCGTTTCGAACCGACGACTTTCGGTTCCGGAGCGACACGAACGCTCCATGATTCTCGATTATCTCGACACAGGTAAGAGACAGAGGAGAACAAGTGTATGGTTTTAGAGAGCCACGAGCACCAGGAATAAGGATCTACCGTTGTCATTTCGTTCCGTCGACATTCGGTTCCGGAGCGACACGAACGGGGACTTAGAATTTTTTCGCTCGGGCTCCGGAGCGACACGATCGCTCCGTTATTCTACGTTCTCTCGGTCCACGGGCATCAGAGAGCAAAACAGCCTAATAGTTTTAGAGTGCCTCAACGATCAGGAATATGGATCTAACGTTCTCGTTTCGAACCGACGACTTTCGGTTCCGGAGCGACACGAACGCTCCATGATTCTCGATTATCTCGACACAGGTAAGAGACAGAGGAGAACAAGTGTATGGTTTTAGAGAGCCACGAGCACCAGGAATAAGGATCTACCGTTGTCATTTCGTTCCGTCGACATTCGGTTCCGGAGCGACACGAACGGCGACTTAGAATTTTTTCGCTCGGGCTCCGGAGCGACACGATCGCTCCGTTATTCTACGTTCTCTCGGTCCACGGGCATCAGAGAGCAAAACAGCCTAATAGTTTTAGAGTGCCTCAACGATCAGGAATATGGATCTAACGTTCTCGTTTCGAACCGACGACTTTCGGTTCCGGAGCGACACGAACGCTCCATGATTCTCGATTATCTCGACACAGGTAAGAGACAGAGGAGAACAAGTGTATGGTTTTAGAGAGCCACGAGCACCAGGAATAAGGATCTACCGTTGTCATTTCGTTCCGTCGACATTCGGTTCCGGAGCGACACGAACGGGGACTTAGAATATTTTCAATATTGCTATATCTGTATGTATATAGTCTTAAAATATGTGGTTGAAACATGTTGAAAGTTTGTGATTATAGCAGTATAATGTCCGCAGTTTAGTATTAAGTTACTTTTATACGACCTCGTACGTGTACGTGTTCATCTGCCGAGTCTAAGTGGCAGCGTACCGGCCGGGAGTGCTGCACGCGCGGCGAGTTCCCACCGTAAGGCCGCGCGGCTACGGTCGGCCGTCGCTGGCCTCTCGGCCGGCCACTCGGTATCTATAAGAGAAGCTTCGGTCCGGGCGTGCCGGTCGAGGCATCGCTGGGCGCGTGGCTATTCTACGATCTCGGTCGAGAAGCAGTCCACCGCTCCTCGGGATCTTGTATCTCGAGTGTCTTCGAACGGTTTACGTTCCGGATCTTTCTCTACACAGCATGACCACGGGTCGGTGTCTAAGACCGAATGGCCCTTATGTGGTAATCGTCCTTTGGACGTTGGTGACTTGTATGCACTAGCGTGTATACTCGTACTTACTGAGCATCAACTCTTTGTCCGAGCGAATGAGTTTATTTAAACTGAACGAAACGTTCCGTCTTTAAGGCGGGCGCCGGGCTTACGTGAGAATGGAAAGCCTAAATATCAAGAGGTGTCAGATTTTCGATATGTGCAGCGCGCACATTCCGCGCCAGCTCGCTATGCCCAGCACGACGCTTAACGCGCTATCTCGATATGTTTCGGCATGCCACTATTACGCGCTTCTGTCGACTTTGCCCAGCGTGCTTGATACGCGCTTCGTCGTCAGTGACCAGCGTGAGTGGTTTACGTGCCTGTACGATGGATGCTTAGCGCGAGCGTATACCGCTCCGTAGAGTTTTCTGCGGAGGTCCGGTGTACGTGCTTACCGATGGATGACCAACGGCGTGTGTGATTCGTGCTTGTCGAGGTCCGACACCAATGTTGGAATTGTCAAATAAATGAACGAACCGAGACTCCTTGTCGAAGTTACAATCTTTACGTGACACGCAAAAGCAAAGATTTAATACTGTGGATCACATGAGTTTGCTGTTCGTGTCACGAGTTTCTGAACATGTGTTGTGGGATATTTGTGCACACGAAAAATTGTGGATCTATCTGAATTGTGTTGAGGTGTGCAATCCCAATTGATTGAAAGTAAAAGATGAGAAAGGAGTAGTGACGTGCGAGCAAGATATCACTGTGATGCTTGGCTCTGGAAATTGTGTGAAAGGGCGGCTCGATCCGAGAGAGAGGAAGTTCACAGGAATATTTTTGTGGAAGGATATGTTCTGTGATTCTTCACTCTCATATGAAGAAGAATTGTGTGTGAAAGGCTGGTGGATCGTTGCCGAAGGAGCTCAAGTATCACGACGGAGAGAATAGTTTCGTGGATATTTCTCTGTGTGATAATTCTTGTCTCGAAAATTAGAAACTAGAGAGAAAAGAGAGTGTCGTCGATCGGTGATCTGCAAAAGTGAAACCGACGACGATGGTGAAGTAGGAGAGGAGGAGGAGTCTTTACGAAGCTCGCTCCCTGGTTGATCCTGCCAGTAGTCATATGCTTGTCTCAAAGATTAAGCCATGCATGTCTCAGTACGTGCCGTATTAAGGTGAAACCGCGAATGGCTCATTAAATCAGTTATGGTTCCTTAGATTGTACCCACATTTACTTGGATAACTGTGGTAATTCTAGAGCTAATACATGCAAAATGGAGTTCCGCCCAGAGATGGAAGGAACGCTTTTATTAGATCAAAACCAATCGGTGACATAGGGTTATACCTACGTCCATCGTTTGCTTTGGTGACTCTGAATAACTTGGTGCTGATCGCATGGTCTTCTAGTACCGGCGACGCATCTT